>NW_027169564.1:0-5000 GCF_036898095.1 Palaemon carinicauda
TTTGACCTGACTATTAACACTGGTATACTTACCATGATCTACCTTGTAATTTTGATTTATTCCTCGAAAACTGTCAACAATCAATTTCTGTCTTTGTCTCCTTTTTATAGTTTCCCAAGTATCATTTGATTTCCAAGGCTTTCTTCTTGTAACTACGTGTCCCAAGACTTCACTACCAACATACTGATATATGTCCTTAATATCACACTATTCTTCAATACGTGTCTGCTCTTCCACTCTTAAAGTCTGTAAGACTGAAATCGATTCCTATATTCTTATTTTATTATATATATATAATTTATATATATATATATATATATATATATATATATATATATATATATATATATATATATATATATATATATATATATATATATATATATATATATATATATATATATATATATATATATATATATATATACATATTGGAGTAAGGAGACGCGTTCTGTTTTTTTCCATTCATTTATTTGCGCCGACGTTTCGTATCAGCTTGATACATTTTCCAGGCTGAAACGATTACAAGTTAATTGTGTATAAGTAAAAAGATACACACAACGTTTACCAACACCAAAATTAAAAAGCTTTTTAATAAATTAAGAATAAAAACAGAGTAAAAACAGAAACACAGAATAACAGTGAAAGGGCTTGGAGCGAATATAGAGAAACAAATTAATTCAATAATAATTATAATAATAATAATAATAATAATAATAATAATAATAATAATAATAGTAAGATGTATAATAATAATGATAATAATAATAATAATAATAATAATAATAATAGTAATAATAATAATAATAATAACAATAATAATAAAACGAACAAGACACCTACCCACAGCGGTAGCGTAAGGAGAACTGACATGAAAAATTGTTATGGAAGGGAGTATAAACAAAACAACAGGTAATTAGGCAATAAACAATTGGGTGGAAGACGACTGGTGGTTAAGAGAAGGTACAGTTAGCTTAATCATTATTGATTCAAGGGTGGCTAGTTCGTCTATATGTCGGGTTTTTCCTATTATATTAAAATGACTGGTATCTATGTGTGTTTTGCAACTTTTACTGTGATTTCTTATGTTAGATTGTTCTGGATTTGATAGTCGACAACCCGTTCTATAGCTAATTCCCTGATGAGAGGAAATTTGGACTTTTAGCAGCCTCCTGGTGCAACCGATGTAAGTGCCAAGATCACATCTGGGACAATTATACTTATAAACGACACCGGAGGCAAACAGGGGGCTGATCTTATCCTTGACTTGGAAGAGTGAGCCGATAGTTCGGGGGTTTATTGGAATTAGTTTTAAATTAAGGGCAGGCAATTGCTCACTGAATAGGTTAATGCATTTTTTCCTAAATTTATTATTATGGAGAAAGGGAAATCTAGCAAACATACGGAGCTTGGGGACATTGTGGACTATTGGGGTTGGATTGAATTTCAGATTAAGTAGATTATTAAGGGATCTATGAAAAATTGCTGGAGGGAAATAATTATCCTTAAAGTAATCAGCAAGGAAAGTCACTTCAGTATGAAAGGTAGACCAGCTTGATGTCAGATTAATGGCTCTATGGAGGAGAGTTGACACGGAATTCAGTTTAAAGTTAAAAAAACATGAGCTATAAAAATTGGTCCCCAGGCCAGTAAAGGTGCTCTTTCTATAAATACCAGTATGAAAGCCAGACTCGTCCTTGGATATCCTCACATCAAGGAACGGAAGTGAATTCTGTGTCTCTGTTTCAACCGTAAATCTAATGTTATGGTGTTGGTTGTTTAAAAACTCAAGAAAGGTATCAGCATGGTAATTACATCTGAACAAGGCGAAAGTGTCATCTATGTAACGTCTATAAAAGAGTGGGCGGAAATTAGGTGGGCATATATCTAAAGCTCGCTCCTCCAGGGAGCACATAAATATGTTTGCAAAAGTAGGACCCAGAGGGCTTCCCATGGCCATCCCCTCAGTCTGCTTAAAAACCGTATTATTAAAAACAAAGGGCGTATCCAGCACGGCTAATTCTAAAAGCAACTTGAATTGAGTTCTGTTAAAATTGTTGAACAAGCAATCGTCAGTGGGAAATAGCCTGTCTAAAATGATATTGATAGTCTCGATAACGGGAACATTTGTAAACAGAGATTCCACATCAAAGCTCGCCATGTACAGATCTGAGTCCTGCGTGATAATGTCATCTTTAAAGGAGGACGAGTTTATTAATGTGTATTTGTTATGAGTCAGTGGTTGGAGTAAAGGGACAAGAAATTTGGCGAGTTTATAGCTAGCAGTGTTAATGGAAGAAAGGATGGGTCTCAAAGGAATTCCTTCTTTGTGTATCTTTGGCAGTCCGTACATAAGTCCATATGTAGATCCTGTTACAAAAAGGTCCTGATACGTATTTTCATCTATTGCTTTCGTTTGTTTTAGTGTTCTAAGAAATCTATTGATTTTATCTTCGGGTTTAGTAATATTGTAAAGGTCTGGGTCACCAACTTTGGTAAATTTTGAAGAGTCGTTTAAAATGTCATTCATTTTTTGTATGTAGTCATGTCTGTCAAGGATAACGGTACCTTTACCTTTGTCTGGACGAGTAATTATCAAATTTTTATCGCTGGCTAGGTTTTACAAAATGTCATAATCATTCTTGGTAAAAAAAAGGAGCCCATCTAGTTTTAAGATTATTAAAAGAGCTGTGGGCGAGGGCTGAGAATTGTGATCTTAAAAACTCTATATTTTTGCAAAAGGGAAGTTTAATTATTCTCTGAAAAAGTATCTCGAGAGGCAAAAAGAATTGCTGATAATTTGGGCGATAGTTGGGGAGGCAAAAGTCTAATCCTAAGGACAGTAAGAATTCCTCTCTCTTCGAAAGTATTTGTTTGGAAAAATTGAACACGGAATTTATTTTATTATTAAATAAAGGAACGGTAATGCCTAAATTTCGAAGTTTTCTGAAATGTCTATCTTCCGGTCCGAACAAAGGAGGAAATAGCCTTATTAAATAAATTTAGGCATTACCGTTCCTTTATTTAATAATAAAATAAATTCCGTGTTCAATTTTTCCAAACAAATACTTTCGAAGAGAGAGGAATTCTTACTGTCCTTAGGATTAGACTTTTGCCTCCCCAACTATCGCCCAAATTATCAGCAATTCTTTTTGCCTCTCGAGATACTTTTTCAGAGAATAATTAAACTTCCCTTTTGCAAAAATATAGAGTTTTTAAGATCACAATTCTCAGCCCTCGCCCACAGCTCTTTTAATAATCTTAAAACTAGATGGGCTCCTTTTTTTTACCAAGAATGATTATGACATTTTGAAAACCTAGCCAGCGATAAAAATTTGATAATTACTCGTCCAGACAAAGGTAAAGGTACCGTTATCCTTGACAGACATGACTACATACAAAAAATGAATGACATTTTAAACGACTCTTCAAAATTTACCAAAGTTGGTGACCCAGACCTTTACAATATTACTAAACCCGAAGATAAAATCAATAGATTTCTTAGAACACTAAAACAAACGAAAGCAATAGATGAAAATACGTATCAGGACCTTTTTGTAACAGGATCTACATATGGACTTATGTACGGACTGCCAAAGATACACAAAGAAGGAATTCCTTTGAGACCCATCCTTTCTTCCATTAACACTGCTAGCTATAAACTCGCCAAATTTCTTGTCCCTTTACTCCAACCACTGACTCATAACAAATACACATTAATAAACTTGTCCTCCTTTAAAGATGACATTATCACGCAGGACTCAGATCTGTACATGGCGAGCTTTGATGTGGAATCTCTGTTTACAAATGTTCCCGTTATCGAGACTATCAATATCATTTTAGACAGGCTATTTCCCACTGACGATTGCTTGTTCAACAATTTTAATAGAACTCAATTCAAGTTGCTTTTAGAATTAGCCGTGCTGGATACGCCCTTTGTTTTTAATAATACGGTTTTTAAGCAGACTGAGGGGATGGCCATGGGAAGCCCTCTAGGTCCTACTTTTGCAAACATATTTATGTGCTCCCTGGAGGAGCGAGCTTTAGATATATGCCCACCTAATTTCCGCCCACTCTTTTATAGACGTTACATAGATGACACTTTCGCCTTGTTCAGATGTAATTACCATGCTGATACCTTTCTTGAGTTTTTAAACAACCAACACCATAACATTAGATTTACGGTTGAAACAGAGACACAGAATTCACTTCCGTTCCTTGATGTGAGGATATCCAAGGACGAGTCTGGCTTTCATACTGGTATTTATAGAAAGAGCACCTTTACTGGCCTGGGGACCAATTTTTATAGCTCATGTTTTTTTAACTTTAAACTGAATTCCGTGTCAACTCTCCTCCATAGAGCCATTAATCTGACATCAAGCTGGTCTACCTTTCATACTGAAGTGACTTTCCTTGCTGATTACTTTAAGGATAATTATTTCCCTCCAGCAATTTTTCATAGATCCCTTAATAATCTACTTAATCTGAAATTCAATCCAACCCCAATAGTCCACAATGTCCCCAAGCTCCGTATGTTTGCTAGATTTCCCTTTCTCCATAATAATAAATTTAGGAAAAAATGCATTAACCTATTCAGTGAGCAATTGCCTGCCCTTAATTTAAAACTAATTCCAATAAACCCCCGAACTATCGGCTCACTCTTCCAAGTCAAGGATAAGATCAGCCCCCTGTTTGCCTCCGGTGTCGTTTATAAGTATAATTGTCCCAGATGTGATCTTGGCACTTACATCGGTTGCACCAGGAGGCTGCTAAAAGTCCAAATTTCCTCTCATCAGGGAATTAGCTATAGAACGGGTTGTCGACTATCAAATCCAGAACAATCTAACATAAGAAATCACAGTAAAAGTTGCAAAACACACATAGATACCAGTCATTTTAATATAATAGGAAAAACCCGACATATAGACGAACTAGCCACCCTTGAATCAATAATGATTAAGCTAACTGTACCTTCTCTTAACCACCAGTCGTCTTCCACC
>NW_027169564.1:30000-36545 GCF_036898095.1 Palaemon carinicauda
ATGTTTGTCTCGTAAATCAGAATAGGAATCAAATACAGACATTTCTTTCATGTTACGTTTTCTCATGTCTGTTTAGTCCTCTTTTTTTATAAACAAAATCCCTGCAAGGTATTATTTATATAGATGATTTTCTTGAAATTACTGACATAAATATTTCATCCCCTAGTGAGAATTAAAGATATGTATTCTATTTTTTTTTTCAAATACCTGAATCTTTTCCATTATTTCATCATTCAGGAATAGTCTTTGGTAGGTAGATAATGAGTTTCATAGGAAACGACAGAGACACCATCTAGGGATGATTTTTTATCTAAATTCATTGCCTTAGTAATATAATTCACTAACATCAACTATAACAATTATTGATGGACATTAAACGGGTATTTAAAGTTCCCTATATTATATTATTAACTCCCACACATTCCAAAATCAGGCGTAATACCATAATAAGTAACATTCTAAATATCTATAAAAAAAATTCAGAAAAAGGTTGTAGGTTAGCCAGGGCACCAGTCACCCGTTGAGTTACTACCCCTAGAGAGTTATTAGATCTTTTAATTGGCCAGACAGTAATACGTTGGATACCTCTCTCTGGTTACGGCTGATTTTTTCTTTGCCTACACGTACACCGAATAGTGTGACTTTTATTTTCACATTTTCGTCTTTCCTCATACACCTTACAGTGCTGAAATTACCAAACACTTCTGCTTCGCTCAAGGGACTAATTACTATACTGTAGTTATTCAGTGGCTACTTTCCTCTTGGTAAGGGTAGAAGAGACTCTTCTACTATGGTAAACAGCTTTTCTAGGAGAAGGACACTCTAAAATCAAACCACTGTTCTCTAGTCCTGGGTAGTTTCATAATCTCTTTACCATGATCTTCCATTGTCTGGGGTTAGAGTTCTCTTGCTTAAGGGAACACTCGTGCACGCTATTCTATCTCATTTTATATATATATATATATATATATATATATATATATATATATATATATATATATATATATATATATATATATATATATATGTGTGTGTGTGTGTGTGTGTGTGTGTGTGTGTGTGTGTGTGTGTGTGTGTGTGTGTGTTTGTGTGTGTATATATATATATAAATTTATATTCTTCTTGTTTTATTGAAATGGTGTGTTTGAAAGGATTTATAGGAAGGCCATGGATGCTTCGTGGTTTATCAACGGGTTGTCTTTTCTTTATCTGATTATTTTACTCATCAAAACCATCCCTACTGTCCTCCCTTCAGTTGAAGTGGCTATCCTGGAGAGTATTTAGCCTTGCATGGTGTATCGGTTCTTCCATGTTGACCAGTTTCTCCGACTTTTTTTTTCTAGTCTATGGGTTCCATCAATCACTTTATTTATATTTTTGTACATATTGTTCTTGTTATCATTCATGTTGATTTGGTTTTTAAGTATAATTTATCTTTTTATTACCATTAATTCGTATGGTCTTTGGAGATATTGAGCAAAATCCATGACCATAACGTCCTACATTTTGTCAATGTCGTCTACTGTATTGCAATATTCGTGGTCTTCTTGCAAATATTCAAGACCTTACAGTAGCCTCCAGACAGTATGACATACTAGGACCAGGGGAATAGCAGTACATATTATGACTGATTACCCTGCTTCTCATTAGTCCTGCTATAAATGTGGATGTCATGAGATTCAGGTATTAAAAGTTTATGGTAGGCATAACAACTTCTGTTTGTTTTCAATCTAACGGGATTCTGACATGGATGATTCTATCTTCGATTATTGTCTTACCACTAGGGCTAAGATACAAGAAGATGATAAAAAAGACCTTTTTTTTTTCTTTGTTGGTGATTTTGATGCTCACTTTAGGGATTGGTTAAATTACGTTTCTCCTACCGATCGCCATGGCTTAAGAGCTTTAGACTTTATCTCTCAAACAGGCTGTGAGCAAATCATAAGTGAAGCTACTCACAGGTCTGGTATGCTTTGACCTCAAATAAACTGATTCCCTTGGCTTTATATCATGTAGGTTTGGTTCTCCAGTTTTGACGTCTGAATCTGCCTTCATTTCATTAGTAGTGAAGACTGAGCAGACTCTCCCTGATATATCTTACTCAAGTAAGATTTATACGAAATCTCAAGCACACTGGAATGGGGTTTTGCATGATCTTTTGGGCTTGAATTGGTCACAATTGTATAGGAGTGTTGATTCTTTAGTCCCTTTGAATGAAAATCTAGTCAATATAATCGATAGGTGTATCCATTTTCGTGTACTAAGTTACAGAGTGAAGGACAAACCATGTTTCAGTGATGATTTTAGACGTGCTTATTTGGAGAAGTAGGAGACCTATCATCTCTGAAGGGTATCAGATCAGATTTGACCTGGAATGAATATACTGAACTTAGAGCTTTTGCTCAGAGAGTTTATGCTTCAACTGAGAAAGAATAAAATTTCACAATAAAAGAAACCCTTTCTGGTACAATCCAGGAGGATAAGTGGTGGACTACCCTTAAATCTGCACTCTTTGGTGTAGATGCAACAGTTCCCCCTTTACTTAAAAAAGATGGCTCAGTCACTCACTGTCCAACCCTTTTGATTGATGTTTTTGACAGTGAGTAGAATATTGAAAAACATGAACTTCCTCATTCCTGTTTTCCTGAGGCTTTTCAATCTCGTGAAATTAAAGCTCTGTTGATGGACCTTGATGCGTATGAAGGTGTAGACCCAAATGGTATTTTACCTTTGTTTTTGTTTTTTATAAAGACTGCAGATTTCTTAGCTCCAAAGTTATCTGTTATTTTGCGCAAGTTAGTAAGAAGAGGAGCTTTTAGTTCTTGTTAGAGAATTGGTAATGTTACTCCTCTATGTAAATGTGTTTGTGGTAGCTCGCGTCCGACTGATTACCGCCCCATTTCCATAACTCCCATATTATCTAAAGTTTTTGAACGTCTTCTGGCAAAACGTCCTAATAGGTTTGCTGAAGGTAATCATCTACTCCCTAGTTTGCAATTTGGTTTTCATAAAGGCCTTGGAGCATGTGATGCCCTTCTTGCAATCTCCAATGCTGTACAAAAATCCCTTGATTGTGGTTAGGAAGTTCGTATGATGGGCCTTGATTTTAGTGCTGCCTTTGGCCGTGTTAATCATGAGGCCCTTGTTTTCAAACTGAAACATTTGGGAGTGGGTTGGTCGTTTCTTAGCATTATTATTGATTTTTTTAAGTAATAGATCTCAAAGAGTTGTTGTTGATGGGCACCATAGTGATTATAGGAATGTGATATCCGGTGTTCCACAGGGTAGTGTTCTTGGCCCATTACTGTTCATACTATATACACATGACATGTGGTTTGGCCTAGAAAACAAGCTTGTTGCATATGCAGATGATGCTACACTCTTTGCATCAATTCCGTCCCCTGAATGTAGATCTAAGGTTGGTGAATCCCTTAATAGAGATTTAGCTAAAATTAGTGCATGGTGAAAATTATGTGGTATGAAGTTGAATCCTAACAAAACTCAAAGTATGATTGTAAGAAGGTCAAGGACGGTGGCTCCTCAACATCTGGATCTCAGTATTGATAATGTTTCTTTAAATTTGTATGACTCTTTCAAAATTTTAGGTGTGATTCTTGACAGTAAATTTACTTTTGAGAAACAAATAAGGTCTGTGTCTTCTTCAATTGCACAAAAAAATAGGCTTATTGAGAAAGTCTTTCAAAATTTTCGGTGATGAATCTATTCTGGAGAAGTGTTTTAATTCTTTCATTCTACCTTGTTTTAAGTATTTTTCTCTGGCACCGTCGTTCAATTAGTTCATTATGCATGTTGCATAAGATTTTTCATAACTCTGACCATCCTTTACATTCAGATCTCCCCGGCCAATTCTATCCTAGCAGTTAATTCTAATAGCCAGGCCTTCTCCATCACGAGGCTCAATACTACACAGTACTCCAGAAGTTTTATTCCAGCTGTGACCAAGTTGTGGAATGATCTTCCTAATCGTGTGGTTGAATCAGTAGAACTTCAAAAGTTCAAAGTTGGAGCAAATGCTTTTTTGTTGACCAGGCGGACATGAGTCTTTTTATAGTTTATTTATGACATATATGTTTTTGATGTTGTTAATAGTTTATATATGACATGTCTGTTTTGACGTTGTTACTTATTTTAGAATGATTTATTGTTAATTTGTTCTCTTCATTTATTTATTTACTTATTTCCTTTCTTCACTGGGCTATTTTTCCCTGTTGGAGCCCCTGGGCTTATAGCATCTTGCTTTTCCAAGTAGGGTTGTAGCTTGGATAGTAATAATAGTAATATATATATATATATATATATATATATATATATATATATATATATATATATATATATATATATATATATATATATGTGTGTGTATATATATATATATATATATATATATATATATATATATATATATATATATATATATATATATATATATATATATATATATATATATATATATATATATATATATATATATATATATATATATATATATATATATATATATATATGAAATTATCCATTCTTTTTTGTGAGCACTGAAGTCCCCAGTAAAAGGGGATTAAGGGTTTGTTTTCATACACTGGTCACCAGTAAAAAGAAATTAAGGTTTTGTATTATATTTCTTTGTCTTATTCACCAAAATAAAACAGAGAAGAAAATCAGTATCATGTAGACTTTGATTAAGATGAAATAAGAATAGAATCTTCTTGGACACCAGCAAACCTTTAAGATGGGGATCTCATGGTACCAATGCTCAAAACAGATTTAATGAGAAACTGAATTTTCATTTTTAAGATTCCTCTCAATTCCATCGAGCTAAAGTCCTTTTTGCTGTTTACACGTATTTTGTAATGAAGGATTTTATAAATTGTATGTTGTGTAACTCTGTTTGTTCCAATTCCACTGTACTAAGGTCTTCTTACGTTATGACTTGTTGTTAACACATATCATCCTAGGTAGACTTTGAGAAATATATGTTTTGTACTTTATTCTCCTCCTCGTTGCCTCTGCGAGTTGGGAAGGTGGGCCATTCACGTGGCCTGGAAAATGTATTATAGCCGCCGGCAAGACAATTTAAATTTAGAGGTAGCTTTTAATTGACAAGTGTTTCCATATTATCATATGATGTTGGTAAGGGTTAAAACTCCCCAGTGCAGAAATCACTTGAATGTCAACCAGCAAAAAAAAAAAAAAAAATATATATATATATATATATATATATATATATATATATATATATATATATATATATATATATATATATATATATATATATATATATATATATATATATATATATATATATATATATATATATTATAATAATAATAACATCGGCCTGTCAATAGTAGCATATTCATATATTTATTTTCTATAGACTGATCACGATTCCTGAGAAACAATAAGTCAGTATTAAGAAAAGCTGACAAAAGGAAAATTTAATTACCTAATTATTAGGTAAATTCATATCACTTTAGATAATTTAATAATTATAAAAGATGCTGTTATTCAATGTTGTAATAAAATATTCATAATTTAATGCTAAAAGAATAATGTAAAGAGCGTTTTTAAATAATTCTGACATAGAATTAGATACCTGATGACCGCACAATTTTGGTGATATTGAATAAAAAAAAAATACAGTAAAACTTTGTAAATTTGGAAATACATAAATTCAAAATAAAATGTAAGAATTTTTAATTATAAAAAAATTCTATGATATTCAACGTTGTAAAAATGTCATGATATGATGATGAAAATTATATAATGAATTTTTTATTTATTTATTTTTTTTAATATGTTCCAGATAATAGAAATCCTGACGACCGGAGATATTTTCTGAGATTAAATAAAAAAAAAAATAATCAGAAAACTTTGTAATTAATTTAGTCGACTTCAGATTTAATACATTTAATTCACCCTATTTTACTGTTTGTCACAAGCGTTAGGATAAGAACTTGAGAAGCTAATTCAATGGCCAAAGTTTTATTGTGTTCAATGATGTTATTACATTTATATTTCTTACTGGTAAGAGAGGGAAGTAAGACTTGCTGATATAATAGTCTTCCTCTTCCTTTAGTTATTATTTTCTCTAATATTTTCCCCAATGTACTTAAGAATTATTAAAACAGTTCTTACTCTTGCTTCTAAGTTTATTTTACTCTCTCTCTCTCTCTCTCTCTCTCTCTCTCTCTCTCTCTCTCTCTCTCTCTCTCTCTCTCTCTCTGTAACAGTGGTCGTTAGTAGCTCCAACCAGTGTGACGGAAAAATATTCTCAAACATATTGACATATTGAAACAATATGATCCAAAAAACTGGAGCAAGTCTGCAGAAAAAAAATCATCAAAATAATAGAAGAAATTCCAAAGAAGTTACAGGTGATAAAGAGACTTATAAAAAAAGTTCACAACAATCAACATATTCCACCAAGAACAATAAGAAGTCCAATATGGTGAATATGCTGATTGATGCATTAGGAAAAAGAATGCCAAAATGGTGCAATACATGTAAGATTTGGTATTCCATTA
>NW_027169566.1:0-5000 GCF_036898095.1 Palaemon carinicauda
TGAACAGACGGAGTGTTCTGAATATCAGTTGCACTCGGGTATACTCGGGCACGCTATTCTATCTTATTTCTCTTCCTCTTGTTTTGTTAATGTTTTTTATAGTTTATATAGGAGATATTTATTTTAATATTGTTACTGTTCTTAAAATATTTAATTTTTCCTTGTTTCCTTTCCTCACTGGGCTATTTTCCCAGTTGGGGTCCCTGGGCTTATAGCATCCTCCTTTTCCAACTAGGGTTGTAGCTTAGCAAGTAATAATAATAATAATAATAATAATAATAATAATAATAATAATAATAATAATAATAATAATAATCAGGGACATACCTCAAGGACAATCATTCCGTTATCATTTTAAAAGATATTTTCAAAGGACAGCTATTCCAACAGCTGTCCATTCGATGTTATAATTTTTCGAATCAAAATATAAAAAAGAATAAATAAAAAAAAAAATAAAAATCTGGAACAAAATTGAATGAAATCTCCAAAGAAAATATTTTTAAGAGAGTAGTTGGCTATCTATTATGTATATAGCATTTTTAGAATATAGCTAGATAGCTAGATGCCATTAATCAATCAGTTCTTCATTCCCTTTGTCATTTGGATATAATGAAATTATCTTAACTTTTCATGACGGTTGTAATGGCAATGGAAATATGATGGTTCGGATGCTTTCGTAAAATGACGAACTCGATCCTGCAAATCATAGCGGTTTCAAATCCAAAGAGGAGTTCAAATCCAAAGATGAATTAAAATCCAAAGATGAGTTCAAATCCAAAGATGAGTTCAAATCCAAGGATGAGTTCAAATCCAAGGAGGAGTTCAGATCCAAAGATTAGTTCAAATCCAAAGATTAGTTCAAATCCAAAGATGAGTTCAAATCTAAGGAGGAATTCAAATCCAAAGATGAGTTCAAATCTAAGGAGGAATTCAAATCCAGAGATGAGTTCAAATCCAAAGATGAGTTAAAATCCAAAGATGAGTTCAAATCCAAGGAGGAGTTCAAATCCAGAGATGAGTTCAAATCCAAAGATGAGTTCAAATCCAAGGAGGAGTTCAAATCCAAGGATGAGTTCAAATGCAAAGATGAGTTAAAATCCAAAGATGAGTTAAAATCCAGAGATGAGTTCAAATCCAAGGAGGAGTTCAAATCCAAGGATGAGTTCAAATGCAAAGATGAGTTAAAATCCAAAGATGAGTTAAAATCCAAAGATGAGTTCAAATCCAAGGAGGAGTTCAAATCCAAGGATGAGTTCAAATGCAAAGATGAGTTAAAATCCAAAGATGAGTTAAAATCCAAAGATGAGTTCAAATCCAAGGAGGAGTTCAAATCCAAGGATGAGTTCAAATGCAAAGATGAGTTAAAATCCAAAGATGAGTTAAAATCCAAAGATGAGTTCAAATCCAAGGATGAGTTCAAATCCAAATATGAGTTCAAATCCAAAGATGAGTTCAAATCCAAGGAGGAGTTCCAATCAAAAGATGTGTTCAAATTCAAGGAGGAGTTCCAATCCAAAGATGAGCTAAAATCCAAGGAGTCAAAATCCAAGGATGAGTTCAAATCCAAGGAGGAGGTAAAATCCAAGGATGAGCTCCGGTGCTTGCTTTGAGTCTCAGCTCACCTGATTTCGTGCTTCCATAGTGTGGGGACATAGTCTTTTCTTTTTCTTAATCCTGGGCCGTCTGACATTTTATTTCATTAGTACCGTATTTCATTTGTAAAGATATTCTCTCGTGTGATTCCTTTGTTCAAGATTAATTGCCTTTGAATAGAGACAATATTTTTCACGGTTCCTTAACCTATAAGTTGTTTGCTCTTTTAAGTCTCTTAGGGGCTTCACAGTACAAAGAAATGTACTGCTTTTTTATTTCCTAGTATAACAAAAACCATTTAACAGTTTTTTTCCCAACAACTTTAGCTTTCCTATTGCTTCATCTTATGAACGCTCGTTGCAATGGTCCTACAATATAAGGGACAGTCTACATTCTGAATCTAATGACATCCACGTGTCGTTTAGTGTTCACACTGTTTTTAATATTTTTAGCAACCTTTCATATTTATAACTCTCAAGAAATTGCCTCATTCTGGCACCTTTTGTTTACCAATATATTGGCGAAGGTGATTCATCCCCACTGATGAGATAAATGATTAATGCTCTTCAGGTGTAAGTGACATTTATTACGTCATTAGTCCTTCTCAACTCTACTATTTTTTTTTTGGTTTGTTTTTTAGGTGACGCTTCGAGCTGTTTTGCAGGTGATTAAATGCAGTTGTATTGTCTGAGGAGTCTCGGAAAGTAATGAATGATTCAAAATAAACATTAACGATGGTGATAGAAAATACTTAGAACAAAAATAACGAGGAATGTTACGTCGCAATCTGGATGGTTATGTTAGATAAGTAAAATTGGCAATGATCATATAATTCTCGAATTCTAAAAGAAACTTAAAGACAAGGTCTGAGAGAGAGAGAGAGAGAGAGAGAGAGAGAGAGAGAGAGAGAGAGAATAAAACGATAATAATTTGTTATTCAAACTTTTTTTTAACCTAAAGACTTTACAAATCTAGAGCAAAAATTGAAATCTACAAATTGCTTTCAAAATGAGACAATAATGAAAAAGCAAAGGATGGAAACAATTTCACAGAAAAAATCCGTTTAAAATAAACATGAAGTGAACATATATAAAACAATCTTTCTCTCTCTCTCTCTTTCTCTCTCTCTCTCTCTCTCTCTCTCTCTCTCTCTCTCTCTCTCGCTCTCCATAGAACATTCATATGTGAATATTCATTACAATTACGTTCAAATGCTATCATATTAATACCCAAGGTGAAGGGAAGCGCCTCATTTCTTCCTTTGATAATACCTAACTCTCTCTATCTCTCTTAGTGAGGCATTCATCGCGGAACTCTTGGCAAGGTCCTCAGTCAATGAAATGTAATGCAAATAATTCGAACGCTAAGCCAATCACAGCCGCTCTACAAATAGTACCTTTGGCTTCATTAGTTCCTATAAATTGGATTCAGATCTTTCGCATTGACTTATTTCTCCCAAAACGTTATTGGTAATCGTATACATATTTCATATATATGTCGGCTTATTTTGAATTATTTGAATCACACCCAGGCATAAGTATACAAAAGGAAGGGGGTTACATCACATATTCTATTTGTATTGTGTGTGAGAGAGAGAGAGAGAGAGAGAGAGAGAGAGAGAGAGAGATAATCTCCCAATTAAAACATTGGGAGACAAAATCGCAAATAACAGGAATATAAATCACATGCTATATTAGTATCTGAAAAGAGAGAGAGAGAGAGAGAGAGAGAGAGAGAGAGAGAGAGAGAGAAAGAGAGAGAGAGAGAATCCCCCTGATAAAAAATTGGGAGAAAAAACTTGAAAATATAGGAAAATAAATCACATGCTCTATTTGTATCTGGAGAGAGAGAGAGAGAGAGAGAGAGAGAGAGAGAGAGAGAGAGTCTCCCTATTAAAACATTGGGAGACAATTTCGCAAGTAACATGAAAATAAATAACATGCTCTATTTATATCTGGAGAGAGAGAGAGAGAGAGAGAGAGAGAGAGAGAGAGTCACCCTATTAAAACATTGGGAGACAATTTCGCAAGTAACATGAAAATAAATCACATGCTCTATTTATATCTGGAGAGAGAGAGAGAGAGAGAGAGAGAGAGAGAGAGAGAGAGAGATACTCTCCCTATTAAAAAATTGGGAGACAAAAACTTGAAAATATAAGAAAATAAATCACATGCTCTACTTGTATCTGGAGAGAGAGAGAGAGAGAGAGAGAGTCTCCCTATTAAAACATTGGGAGACAATTTCGCAAGTAACATGAAAATAAATCACATGCTCTATTTATATCTGGAGAGAGAGAGAGAGAGAGAGAGAGAGAGAGAGAGAGAGAGAGAGATACTCTCCCTATTAAAACATTAGGAGACAAAATCGCAAATAACAGGAAATTAAATCACATGCTTTATTTGTATCTGGAGAGAGAGAGAGAGAGAGAGAGAGAGAGAGAGAGAGAGATAATCCCCTATTAAGACACTGGGAGACAAAATCACAAATAGGAGAGAGAGAGAGAGAGATAATCCCCTATTAAGACACTGGGAGACAAAATCACAAATAGGAGAGAGAGAGAGAGAGAGAGAGAGAGAGAGAGAGAGAGAATAGCGAACTGCATTTCGTTGGCCAGAGAGAATACATACTATTTACTCTGGAGGAAGCAGAAGCATTCGTATGCTGATTATCCCCATCATATGTTAACGAGGCTCTGCTGTCATCATTAACATCGTTCGTTGATTTCTGAGAGGAAACAGACAATATAGAAGGAAAGAAAGCAAATGAGATTTTGTTAAAAAAAATTATTGGAAATCTGACAGTAAAATACGATTGTGTGTAATTCATTTATTGAATAAAATGAAACAAAAATATATTAGATTGTTATATTGTTTTTGCTTTGTTCCGTAGAAAAAGTGTTTTTACTAAAAACAGAAGAAAATCAAATTTATTTTTCAAATAAAGGTTAAGACAACAAATAAAAAAACTTCCTACAAATGCTTTTCTATTGTTAAAAAATATTGTTTTGTTTTTCAGCAAAAAGAAAGAGATTTAAAAATACTTTATAAAAAAATAAAACAAACATAAATAAAAGTAAAGCTCTATACAAGGAAACAGAATAAACAAGCGATATTAAATTTCAAATAAATTTGGTCAAATGAGATACCATTTGATATCAACTTAAAAAAAGGTAACTGTACTCAATGGAATCATTTGCGCTGCTTTCTCAAAATTAAAATATTTTTTGAAAAATAATCCCCAACCCCTAGGTACCTCATTAACAACTTTCATCAGAATCAGAGTAAATTCAAAGTGATCTTTCAATTAACTTGTGAAAAACAGGTCAAGGTAAAAATATCGGGGGACAAGACTCGCCAGTCGTCAGGATTCCTACCGCCAAAATTTAAAAAAACAAAATAAACTGATCT
>NW_027169566.1:10000-25000 GCF_036898095.1 Palaemon carinicauda
TCTTATTTCTCTTTTTCTGGTTTATTTGAAGTTTATATATTAAAGAATTATTTCAATGTTGTTACTGTTCTTCAAATATTTTGATTGTTCACTACTTCTCTTATAGTCCATTTGCCAATTTCCCTGTTGTAGCCCTTGGGCTTATAGCATCCTACTTTTCCAACTAGGGTTGTAGCTTGGCAAGTAATATATATATATATATATACATATATATATATTTATATATATATATATATATATATATATATTCAAATAAGCCATATATTTTATTACCTTAATATCTGCATTCTCTCTTATACCTCAGGATAAGAGACCCAAGGGGGAATCAACTCAAAGATAATAGCTTCTGGCCGGCCAGGGTACCAAACCCTGGTCCCGAGGTATAAGAAAGAATCCAGATATTAAGGTAGTAAAATGTATGGCTTATTTGAATTTGAAAAAGACACCTATATATGCAAAATTTATCATATATATATATATATATATATATGCGTGTGTGTGTGTGTGTGTGTGTGTGTTTCATTCAGTAATTCATATTCTAAAAAAAGTGTATGGAATTATTTGGATGCATAATCATCATATCCAAATGAACTCTTATCATCACTTAATGACAATCATTCCAAGATCATGAAAAATTCTTCGGTAATCAGATAAAATTGGTAAAACAAATATTTTACATCAACTTCAATATATAAAAATAATTTTACATAACTTCTTGACATACGGAAGATGTAAGTTTTCGTCCAACTTTTCTTCATATTTATAAGATAGAATTATCTTTTTCTTATGGAGTATCATCTTATGGATTTACTTGAATCTTTATCAAAATTATTTAAGGTAAACTATTTCGGTAAATTTTTAAAAAACAAACTTTTAAGTTAGATGAAGAAACAGCCTATAATAAGCAACTTGGCATCATGAAACATAATTACATTTCTTCCTTCGAGTCCCATTACTTTCCTCTAAAACCCTTTTCTCCTTGTGGTTACCTCTGATCTGGACGACCTGTGGATGCCCTTGCAGTCACTGCAACATTCAGGCCTAATAAACATTGCAGAAAGCAATGAGTTCCAGAATTTCAAGGTTGTATCAAATGACCATGGATAGTGACCCAATTAATCTTATATAATTGCATATCAAATATGATTATGAAATGAAGGTAAGTTCAACCATAATTTCAAATTATTATTATCTAATCATTCATAATGACAGCCAATGGAAGCTTATGATATTTGCTCTTAAATCGACGTAATTGACTTTAGCTGTAAACCAAATAAATTTCTTATTTCTCACTTAATCGATTTTACATTATTGGAATTATAGAAAAAATATTCTTAGATAGCTTTCATTTGAGAAATTTAAATAAATCTATTTAAGGAATGCTGTTCATGTCTAAGTCGTCAATACAAAAGTGCATTTGAAAATGTAACCACAGAGTAAAAGTAAAATGAAAAATGTTAATTAATAAGGATATTTTCACTTACTTTAAAAAAAAAAAAAACTTTTTTAAACAATAATAAATCTTCAAGATCGACGCAATAAGATTTGCTACCTAATAATGTAAAATATTCTATTTTTTAATTTGCACATTCATTTATTTTTCATATATATATATATATATATATATATATATATATATATGGACAATCGACATTGATGGACGCATGTTAGTTCATGACCTTTCCTACCGGTCGCACTGAACGCTTGCTCATCCTGAATATCAGCAAAAATTATTGTCAGAGAAATTCTGTAAAACATCTAAAACAAGAACAATTTGGCCATCATGAATGACGAAACTATTTCGCAACCTGTGTTCTACATTACATGTAATATTAGACGACACCTCGCGTGTAATTGAATCCCCTTTCACGGCCAATCATATGCACTGAAGTCTTTTAACGTAATCACAAGCAATGCCACATTTCGTTCTATTTTACAACGTTTCACCTTTTGCAAGCTAACGAAAAAACTTTATCTTTAAATGTTAATATCAGACCAGAACCTATTTCTCATTTCAATAATCATGTTATTATTAATTTTCATTGTCAAATAGCTTTTCTCCTACGGGCTGCCAACACAAGAAGCCGTGTTTACATAAGGTAAACCAAAAATGAGTTGGCTAAGCCTTATCCAGTTCAAAAGTAAGTAATTGAATCAGATTGCACACAGAATAAAACTGAATCCTGAGGGAAAGAAAAATAATCTAGTGTCACGAATCCTTCTACACAGACCGACAAACGCCATTATATTTGCTCTTCACCCGACCACACACACACTTTGCATCGCTGGCATGCCGGGTTGTGAGACACAAGGAGTGCAAACATAAAAAAGGGAATTTCAAAAACTACATAAAAAGTGCCTTTTCACTGAGAGAGAGAGAGAGAGAGAGAGAGAGAGAGAGAGAGAGAGAGAGAGAGATTCTTCTTATACTTGAAAGTCAATGGTAAATGTTGAAGGTAATTAATTTTTTTATCCAATATGAAAATGATTGAATATTGAAAAAATATGAGGCACCCAATAAAGCAGTTACCTCAAGGACTACAAATGGTAGATATTAGCAAAACTGTTTAATGACTGGGTTACGAAAGCATAAACCATTTGCATTTTAACATAACGATTTGTTTAAACAACAAATCATCTACGGGCTTCCATTGACTTTCTACAATATCCCTGTGAACTTCCGCATCCGTTAAAAGTTCTTCATCTTTATTTACGAATGTATGTTTGGACTGTAAGATAGACTTTGCTATCGCTAGAATCCATTGAACCTTTATGGATTATAGTATGTTTTTCCTATAGATTTTGAATCTGTAAGTGTGAAGTTGTTCGTACTGTTGCAATTACATGACCTCGTACCAGCTTGAGCTTGCTCGTACAAACGGTCCAAATAAAACCCCCGGAATCTGGAATGTTCTTAACTCAAAGTAGTTGGAGAACATTAAACATAGTGTCTTACTTAAAGAGATAAAAAGCGGAAAAACCAACCAAATAATACGGCTTTGATGCCGTTGCTCCCTAACTCAAACGGAATGGGCCACTGGAGTTCCTTGGGAACGAGCAAACTAAGCAATTAATGAGCGGGCGCTTTCAAGAAGGCTGTAATGAGCAAATTATCCAATCACGGTTATCCTAACTGTCAATTGAGCTGATAAACAGAAGCCGGCCGTAAGGATAAGGCCTCGTTCCATCCCAACCATTACCATATTTAATGACATTATGCACATTGGCATCTGGAATATGGGGCGTTGGGCGAGATAATGCAAGGCCTGCGAAGATTAAGGTTCTGAAAATGGCCCGCTGGATATAGGGGTGATAATGGGTCTCAAAATTATTGCCACTTTCAGCAATTTGTGAGTTTGATGATTTGGGAAGTGTTTGGAAAGCATGGGGGGGAGGGGGTTATGGATCTAAGATTGATTATGCAATTGTTAATCTTCTTTCCATTGGAACTAGACCCTATTCTAATTGGTTGTATGTCAAGCGATCAGATTTGTTCATCTCTCTCTTTCTCAATGAGATAAGAGTAACGGACACAAACGGGAATTGAAATGACACAACACCTTAATGTGGTAATTCATTTACATACAAAATGACAAATACATGGAACAGAATGACACTAAAGCAGATGTGGTGAACAGTAACACGGTAATCGAATTCAAGAATAAGTTAGACAATAGCAAAAAAATCTCTAAACGTTTAAACTAATTTGCTGTCCTCTCTCTCTCTCTCTCTCTCTCTCTCTCTCTCTCTCTCTCTCGAAATTACTAACTTCGAGATAATGCAATATATGTTCACCGTATCTAGACTAATAAATGGCCGTCTTCAAGAGTCTCTTTACCAAGAGATCTCTAAACTGGTTTCTATGACAATTTTCATTGCTAGGAGAAACACACACACACACACACACACACATATATATATATATACATATATATATATATATATATATATGTCACACAAATATATCTATATATATGTTACATATACATATATATATATATATATATATGTTACATATATATCTGTATATATTTAGAAATATATATATATATATATATATATGTTACATATACATAGACATATATATAAATATATCTATAAATTATACATATATACATATGTATATGACTTGTATATATATATATTATATATATATGTATATATATATATATATATACATACACACCCACATAATAAATATATATATATTATATGAGAGAGAGAGAGAGAGAGAGAGAGAGAGAGAGAGAGAGCGGACTTAGAAATCTATTCTTCAATTTGCTACTGGTTATCTTATTCATTATTCGTTGATCAACATGTATACAATACCTACAGACCATAGAAAAGTATTTATGACCGGCAAGGACCAAATGTTAGACGCCAATGATCAATAAATTGTCTTTATTTTCCCATTTTCAATTTCTCTCTCTCTCTCTCTCTCTCTCTCTCTCTCTCTCTCTCTCTCTCTCTCAGACCACTGAATTGTTAAAAAGGTTTCCGATGAGCAGCGAACAAATTACGCGAAAGAAGCGAAAAATATACTTAAATAAGAAAAAGATAGTTTAAAAATCAGTCAATATGTAAATTCAGATAAACATAAATACACACTTTTATACAATAAAAAATAGAAGTAGCTGTAATGAAGCAATTATATATAAAAGGGATTTATATGATAAAGTACAGTCCCCTTTTAAAATGAAGATCATCACCTTACAAGACGCTGAGTAGAAGCTGTTAAGTTTTCCCACAAAATGGGAACAAATGACTTTGACACCAAGAAACGTGATGTCGTGTCACTTAAAGCAAATCACAGTGCCGCACGTGATAAGAAATAGGGAAATATCGCACGAACTATGATGACACCTATGATATTAAAGGTGAAAGGCGTTTGGTTTCAGTCCCCAGTTTCATCAGGTCAGGCTGGCAAATCCAACCCCGCACTATTTGCCTAACTACAGCAGTGGCCTCCCCGGTGAACAGCTTAAACTCACGGTCCCGGGTGGGGATCAATCTGCTGCTATGCGAATGATATGAGAATGCATTATCACTGTATGAGCAAACGGAATATATTTTGTAGATGGCGTGTAAATGGCATTTCTTTGAATAAGGGCAAGTATTACTTCAAGCGATTTTGACAAATATATTTATAAGAGTGTATGCAACCCGTCATTAAAGGTGGCTTAATATTTAGATATATATGCATACACACGAACCCCCTCTCACCAAGGTATGACTACTCTCCCGGGGGTACGGAGAGAGCTTCGCGTAATTGGAAAGATATATATATATATATATATATATATATATATAAATTTGTATAAATATAAATATATCTATATATGTATACAAATATATATTATATAAATATATATACATATATGTATATATAAGTATGTATATACATATATATACATATATATATGTATATATACATATGTATATATATATATATATATATATATATATATATATATATATATATATATATATATATATATATATATATATATATATATGAAACCCTGTACAACCGTCCTCTTATTCCTCAATACCTCCTGTAACATTTCCATAAGGAGAACTGCATTAACAACACATTCAAAATGTTTTTCCGGAGTTGCCTCCAGGTTTCTGTGCATAAAAGAGAGCCCGTCGTGTTTTCTATATTCTTCCTCGAATATTTTAAGGCAGAGATCTGACTTATCTCTCTCGGCACCGTATGCTTTACCTCCGTAAACGAGCGAGGAGAGGAAGCAGTGCTTTTTTATCAGCCCAAAACACAGCATACAGTCCAGCTCTTTCCTTTGCAGAGAGAGAGAGAGAGAGAGAGAGAGAGAGAGAGAGAGAGAGAGGGGGAGGTGTTATGAGACGTAAAGAAAGACGAGAATATCAAGAAGGCGTATTTTAAAACTAGGGGAAGCTGTTGCCAAAAAAAGGGGTCCGTAAAAGCAAGATCCATACGGCGTTTTAAACTGAATCATCACGGCCAACGTTATGTATAGACGGTTTGCCGGGCAGGCACCAAATGGCTGACTTTGTTGACGCAATTTCCAGCATGGCAAAAAGGGTACATGACTTTAACCGCGAAGGGGAGAATGCTTTATTTAAAAAAAAAAAAAGGCTTCTTTTAGAATCCATCGTTCCTTCCTCTATATTATACTTCATGAACACACATATTTCCTAAATTCGGGCTAATGGAACGTTGTTATGTTATATCAACTAAGCGATTTATCAGATCGATTGAAAGAATTGCCTTGGTAAGAGAAGGCATTCTTTAATGTAATACATCTGGGTACTGTATTTATCAAAATCTCTTGCACTTAAATTCAGTCACAAGCAACGATAGACACACTCACTCACTCACTCACACACACTCACACAGACATACACACACACACACACACACACACACACATATATATATATATATATATATATATCAAATGCAGCCGTTTCTAGTCTACTGCAGGACAAAGGACTCTGACATGTCCTTATTCATCTGAGGTTTGGCCAGTTTTCATCACCAGGCTGGCCAATGCGCATTGTTATTGGTGGGAAACTTTTGTCTGATCGCTCACAGCAAACCACCCTAGTATGGGTAACCCTGACTAGTATAGCTTTGCTGGTCAGAGCGATACAGAAACCCTTTCACTCTCTTAAGGTATGTTCAAGCCTACTTACATTGTGCATAAATGTATTAGTACTCATAAATTATCAATACACGCTCATATTGCTTATATGTTTGTAAGCAAAACAACATGTCATACATGAATAGATAAGCTTCATTGGTCCTCCTTGCCTTCAAAGGTATTGACAGATCGGAAAGTTGAAATGAATTACAATCACAGCACGCAGGGAACACAGACGCTGGTGATGAATTACAGAGTTTAACTAGAAGGGCACTCAGTAGAGCGCAGACCTCCGCCGAGGCAGCTTATTTCTCGATCTTTTGCTCGACCTTGACGTTTGAGCTTAACATGTATCAATTGGCATGGATTTCATACACTCATATATGAACCAAGTTTGAAATGCCAGTGACAATGATGTCCAAACTTATGGCTGATTACGTGAACTGGACATTTCTCTTGTCCGTGACCTTGACCGTTCACCTTGACATTCCAAAATTCAATAATTTCTAGCTTTTTGCAAAAGCTAATCCCTGCAAGTTTCATTACTGTACCATTAAAATTGTGGCCAGGAAGCTGTTCACAAACAAACACAAACACAAACACACAAATAAGGGCGAAAAAATAAATTCCTTCCAACTTCGTTGTCGGAGGTAAAAATGTAAGGAAAGAAGACTGAACTGAATAATTAAATGCTTACTATATTTAGGCCTACTGGTGTTACAACAACTACAGCTATCGACATCGGAAATAGCGTTTGGGAAAAGAAATAATTTCGGTTGATAGCATTAAACAAAGATTTTTGAGTGACTATTGACGGGACACGTTCAAACATATTTAAAGGTTTAAAAGTCACTCATGAATCACAGAGGCAAGGGACAGTGACATTGCCCTATCAAGCAGGACAACGCCCTAGAGACTGACCATATATTATATGATCAGCGCCCAAGCCCCTTCTCCACCCAAGCTAGGACCAAGGAGGGCCAAGCAATTGCTGCTGATAACTCAGCAGAGAGGCCTATAGGCTCCCCTAAACCTTTATCTCACGATGAGGGTGAGGTTGCAGCGACCAAATGAACGAAAGAGTTTGAGCAGGACTCGAACCCCAGTCTGGCAATCACCAGGCAAGGATGCTACCACCAGGCCACAACAAAAACTTGGGAGGATCCAGCTTTTGGTTTCATAAGTTACAATTGATTAAATTATATGTTCTACACATTAAATTGAAGAGCTAACTAACCTACCGGGTAATCAAATATCTGAACATCAGGAAACTGGCATTGAAAAACTAAAATTATTTCACCAGGAATCATGAGAAAATGTGCACCAATAAACTTTATTCTAAATGATAAAAAATTTAACATTTATTTTTCCCCGATTAAAAAAAAAAAATTCTTCCATATTTCTCTCTTTGATACAAAACATAGCAATTAAAAAGACATTGATGTTCTGCGTAACCTGATTTACTAAAAAAAAAAAAAAAAAGAAAAAAAAAACACGATTTGATTATTTGAATGCCTCTAAAACCAGTCATCTGTAACGATTCTATGTAGAAGACAATGTATAACATCTGATATCACAGGCTAGCAAGCAAAAATACAATTTCGTTATTATTATATCTATTCTCACATTTTATCTGGTAAATGTGAATATATATATATATATATATATATATATATATATATATATATATATATATATATATATATATATATATATATATATATATATATATATATATATATATGTATATATAAATATATATATAAATATATATGTATATATATACATATATATATACAGTATATATATATTTATATATATGTATATATATATATATATATCTATATATATATATATATATATATATATATATATATATATATATACATATATATATATATATATATATACATATATAAACATATACAGACATATATATATACATATGTGTATATATATTATGTAAAACTCTAAACCCCCCCCCCACCAAGCGTTTCCAATTATCCTTTTCAGCTTATTCAAATAAAAAAAATCACAATCGGAAAGAAATGCTCAAGCTTCCACGGTAATAACGGCCTTAACTGGCGAATATACTTCGGATAAAAATTTACCCGAAATAATTTGAAATCTATGAAAAAACATCGCTAAATTAAATATTATAAATGGATGAAAAAAGCAGGGAACAATTACGCATGAATCACGAATTTTAAATGAAGGCTGAACTATTTTCTTGCAAAATATATCGTTGGTTTTCCCCTCTTTATTAAATTGTCGAGAAAATATTGCCTTGCCATTATGACACTTATATTTGAGAGAGAGAGAGAGAGAGAGAGAGAGAGAGAGAGAGAGAGAGAGAGAGAGAGAGAGAGAGAGAATTAATGGCGCTTTATCAATGTCAAAGACACCTTTCAAACTCATGTTTGTCTTCTCTCGTTTGACGTCTCCTTCTCGCCAAAAGGATCATTTCTTCCAGAGATGAAGGACGATACCTAGAGTACGAACCAAGTCACTGTAACTTCCTATACTCAGATATCATTAGCGACTAGTGTACACGACCCGTCAAAAATGAGTAGCAAATGATTAGATAGATGTCCACACATACATTCAACCGCTCCCATCCCCTCCTCCTTTCCTAATTACAACCATAATATACTGTGTATATATATATATATATATATATATATATATATATATATATATATATATATATATATAAATAACTGTATATATATACTGTATACTTATATATATATATATATATATATATAGAGTGTATATCTTTCTCTCCGGTCACGCCATGCGGCAAGAAGTATAACTACTCTCTCTCACCGTCCCTCGGGTAAGAGGGCGGGTGAGTAGTCATACCATAGTGAGAGGGGTTGTAATTAGTAAAGGGGGAGGGGTGGGAAAGGTGTGCCTATCAATCTACATATTTAGCCGTCATTTCTGATGGGTCACGTACACAAGTCATATAATAAATATCATGACTACTATACTCGCAGCGGTACCCTTTTAGCTCGGAAAAGTTTCCTGCTATCTGATTGGTTAGAATTATCTTGTCCCACCAATCAGCGATCAGGAAACTTTTCCGAGCTAGAAGGGGCAACCCTTGCGAGTTGGTGCAAATCTGCCTCACTAAAAAGAATTGACTATAGTCTTGACGCAATCTAAAAATTATTTATAAACACTTATGTAATTTTATGACCAATAATTCTTGAAGATTATCTAAAACTATTATTATTAATAGTAGTAGAAGTATTCTATTTCCAATATATGCTAACTTTTACCACCCAGAACTCGTGGTTACGAGGCCATTAAATAATATATTCCATGAGGCGTTCATGCACAAATAAACAAGAGAGGAAGAAGTTCGACAAACAAAACCACATAAAGAGGCATGAATGTAAACAAGCTTACACACAGTAAACACCCAAGACTTATATTTTGCGATTAGAAACTCAACATTTTTCCGCTGTTCTTATTTTATAAAATATTTTGGCGTACCGGAAAACACAAGAGGAGAGAGAGAGAGAGAGAGAAAGAGAGAGAGAGAGAGAGAGAGAGAGAGAGAGAGAGAGAGAGAGAGAGAGAGAGAGAGAGAGAGAGAGAATATTTTCTTATTTTAAATATTTTGGTGTACCGAAAAACACGAGAGAGAGAGAGAGAGAGAGAGAGAGAGAGAGAGAGAGAGAGAGAGAGAGAGAGAGAGAGAGAGAGAGAGAGAACCGCACGTTTTACTGGCAAACCCCAAATGCAAACAGATGACTGTGGATCCCTTTCATAAATCTTCATGATTTAAACGTTGTTTCTGCTACAGCTGTTTTCGGAACATATTTTTCCTTTTTATTTATCTTATAATATCTTACTGCATCGTTTCAAGAACGTAATTAACTAAATTAAATTTTTCTTTAATTTATAAATGACACAGATTTGAGAGGATATAACGAGAAGGGGAAAAGTTGGTATCTCTCTCGCTAATTGTCTCGCTTCCGCATTATATATACGGTATACTAGTGTACCCAAGCTGTTAAAAATTACTTTTAAATATTTAGATACATATGCACACACGCATACACACACAGATTTAACTCTTCCCATACCATCCTCCTTTAATAACTACATCTCCCTCTCGGGGTACCCTCTCTCAAAAGTATATGACTACTCCCTCTCCCGCCCGATCGTAACACGATATATATATATATATATATATATAATATATGTATATATATATATATATATATATATGTATAGCCAGACACTTCTAAGGTTTGCTTGCTGTAAGCAATACGCAATGGCCAAACAAGATAATGAAAATGGCCAAAATCCAGACATGACAAAGGACATGTCCGAGGCCTTTGTCCTGCAGTGGACTAGTAACGGCTGCATTTGTTATTGTTCCTGTGTGTGTATATATATATATATATATATATACATATATACATATATATATATATATATATATAATACCCACGAGGACTTCCTAACGTCTCGACTTCTACGTCTGATATCGGAATTGTTTGTCATAAGTACGTCGAGTTCGAATCATGGCCAAACGAATGAGGCTTTCACCATTTGTGACGGGATTCGACCCAACGCTAGTAAGGTTCTAGTCGGGATTCGCTATACCACTTGGCCATGAACATTAAGCCCTTTGTAGGTAGGGTCATAACCGTTCACGGAAGAGAGAGAGAGAGAGAGAGAGAGAGAGAGAGAGAGAGAGAGAGAGAGAGATAATCAACAAACAAACGAGAATATCACTAAGGAATCAACCAGAAAAAATAAGAAAATATAAAAATGTACAGTATATGAAAAAGTAATTTTTCAAAATACAAAAATGTTTTACTTTATACCCATCCCAAATATGGTACAAGGTAAAGCCGTACGGGAAATATTGTCAGCGAAATCCGTATTGAATTACGACAAAGAATAACCCTTTCAAAGATATTTACTGAACCTGCCGAGGATCATCTGCGTTATTAAAGTTATAAATCCTTGGCAGCCCAATTGATCTCAGTAGTTATTTTCTAATAAATCAATATCGATGATTGATGCTTCATCAAAATTTACAAACAGCAGATTGATGGTCGGGGTTCTCTCTGGACAATAAATGATTGAAGAACACACACACATATACAGTATCATCATCATCAACATTAGCTGTTGCTAGTCCACTGCGAGACAAAGTCCTCAGGCAATTTCTTCCACAAGTGTTTGTTTATGGTCTTTCTCTGCCATCTATACCCATAAATTTTCTTAGCTCGTTAAGCCATCGTCTTCTCTTCGTTCCTCTATTTCGATTGCAATCTCAGGGACCCATTCTGTTATTCTTCTTGTCCATCTATTGCCTGTCATTCTCATTATATGTCCTGCCAATGCCCATTTCTTTTTCTTACACACACACACACAATCACTCACACACAAATATATATATACATATATGTATCATAATAATAATAATAATAATAATAATAATAATAATAATAATAATAATAATAATAACATTAAGCCATTTCCCGACAGGAGATGCTCCACAGAAAAACAACACAACAATTCATGACACATTAATCTTTTCACTTCTACTTCATGAACAGAGACACTGTGCAGTGCTCTCTCTCTCTCTCTCTCTCTCTCTCTCTCTCTCTCTCTCTCTCTCTCTCTCTCTCTCTCTCTCTCTCTCTCTCTATATATATATATATATATATATACATATATATATATATATATATATATATATATATATATATATATATATATGTATATATATATATATATATATATATATATATATATATATATATATATATATATATTGTTAGAACATCACATAGGGGAGTGGTTGGTTTACGTAAAAGGGGGTCTGAGACAAAGATGGGCTACGTCTCTACTGGAGTTCAGCGCTTTTAACGACGAAGTGATACTAAACGACAATAAATTTAAGATGCAAAGTGTTGCCATGGGATAATGCAAGTGACTGGGATGAGGAATGGTTCATGCTTATACTCTGCTGATTGGGAATAGTAGAGAGAAACTGATGATGAAGTTAATAAGAGAGTTTGAAGGTTTCTGCAATTGGAAAAAAAAAATAGGAGTACATGAGAGCAATAGTAACGTGAAGAGAATAAGTATAAACAAAACAAATGGAGTAACAAATGTTAGAATGTATGGGTGGAAAATGGATGTTATTGATCCATATAAGCATAGTGGAATGTAACGAATGATTGCCAGATAAAGGAAGAGATAAGTCACAGAGTCGAGGTGATAAAGGTAGCAAGTAGAATACAAAATATTGGTAAGTGTCTGAGAAGCCAATGTGATGGGATTGCTAAAACGTATTACCAAAAGGAAGTGAAGTAAAGATTTTGAATGGGAATGAGAAAAAAAGGTTGAAGCTATCGAAAAAAACATTTGGTAGTATATATGATGTAAAAAACTTGACAGGCTGACAAATATGGAGATTTGCTGATGGGTGAAAAGTTTACAAAAGGTGAGAGGAAGGTTCCGAATTTATTGAGATGATATAGTCTTGTGGAAAGAATGTATGATTCAGAAGTGCTAAGAGGTGGGAAGACAGGAATACCACAAGAAAGATATTGGATAAATAGATAAATAGATGTTTTTAAACAAACATTGAAAAGCAAGGACCCTTTTTATAGGGTTGAGAGGCGAAACGAGTGTAGGGGGGTTGGTGCACTATTGGTGAGTCTTCTGTGTAGATAGATGTATTATGAAACGATTAATGTTGTGGAAGCTTAACAGCAAGTGGGATTCATCCAGGATTCAACAGTTCAAAGATTTGATGTCGTAGTGACTTGTGGAGTGAGTATGTGCGTGTGCGTGTGTGTATATAATATATATATATATATATATATATATATATATATATATGTATATATATATATATATATATATATATATATATATATATATATATATATATACATATATATATATATATATATATATATATATATATATACATATATATATAGATAGATAGATAGATAGATATACATTTATATACATATATATAGATAGTACATATATATGCATGTATATATATATATATATATATATATATATATATATATATATATATATATATATATATATATATATATACATATATATATATATATATATATATATACATATATATATATATATATATATATATATATATAGCTAGATAGATATATATATACACAAACACATATAGACACACACATACATATATATATATATATATATATATATATATATATATATATATATATATATATATATATATATACATATGTGTGTGTGTGTGTGTGTGTGCGCGCGCGTGTGTGTATAGTAACTTAGTGTAAAGTTAAGCTAAAGAGAATTCAAGTCCATAGGTCTCTCTCTTCCTCCTCAGCTTAGACTGAACGTAGTAGTCAGAGTGGTTGTTTTGTTATTTATGGCAGCTGGGTCATTTCAAGTGCCACATTTAGCTGTCGTGGCACCGGGGGGTTATAACCGGTCAACGTAAGTTCCCAAAACAACTGTAAACGCAGCTTTCTGTAATCCTTGATTTGCGTTTCCTACCTTAAGTTAGCACTGAGATTCACTTCCCTCTTGTTGAAGTGGAATTTCTAGCTCTTATTACCAGTTAGTTATGTGTCTGTTAGTAATCTAATCCTCTGTTGATACTATCGCCTAACTGCCTCTACTTATCCTCCTTTTTAACTGTGTACAGAGAGCTTTTTTAAATGTGTACAGATGTACAGAGAGCTTTTTTAAATGTGTACAGAGAGCTTTTTTAACTGTGTACCGAGAGCATTTTTAACTGTGTACAGAGCTTTTTTAAATGTGTACAGAGAGCTTTTTAAATGTACAGAGAGCTTTTTTAACTGTGTACAGAGAGCTTTTTTAAATGTGTACAGAGAGCACTTATAAATGTGTACAGAGAGCTTTTTTAACTGTGTACAGAGAGCTTTTTTAAATGTGTACAGAGAGCTTTTTTAAATGTGTACAGAGAGCGTTTTTAAATGTGTACAGAGAGCTTTTTTAAATGTGTACAGAGAGTTTTTTTAACTGTGTACAGAGAGCTTTTTTAAATGTGTACAAAGAGCTTTTTTAACTGTGTACAGAGAGCTTTTTTAAATGTGTACAGATAGCTTTTTTAACTGTGTACAGAGAGCTTTTTTAACTGTGTGCAGAAAGCTTTTTTAACTGTGTACAGAGAGCTTTTTTAACTGTGTACAGAGAGCATTTATAAATGTGTACAGAGAGCTTTTTTAAATGTGTACAGAGAGGTTTTTTAACTGTGTACAGAGAGCTTTTCTAAATGTGTACAGAGAGCTTTTTTAAATGTGTACAGAGAGCTTTTTTAACTGTGTACAGAGAGCTT
>NW_027169566.1:35000-36531 GCF_036898095.1 Palaemon carinicauda
TCATATGTACCTGAGCTTATGTTTTAAACTTTATGCTTTAAACTGGATAATGAGACCTTTACGTAAATATCCCCGAGCAAAAAGTAAGGAAATACTATTTTATATATATATATATATATATATGTATACATAAATATATATATATATATATATATATGTGTGTGTGTGTGTACATATATATGTATATATATATATATATATATATATAATATTTAATATATATTTACATACTGTATATATACTGTATATACAAAATCATGAAAATGTATAAAAAGCAACAGGAAACCTTACACGGGAAAAATTAAAAATTTTCCCCAGGGCGTTTCCTTCACTCAACATTTATTCTTAATTCCCAACGACAGGTGCCAATTCTTCTTCCCTTTTGCTCCTTTTAACTCTTCTTTTTTTTTTCTTTCTCTCTCTCTCTCTCTCTCTCTCTCTCTCTCTCTCTCTCTCTCTCCTATGAAGCAACAGAAGGGTTCATCAAGGCAAGAGTCATGCCAGCAGAGGCACCATGTGTTCTGTCACTTATTAAACCTAAGATATATGGTAATAGTTTGTGGCACACGGGGGTCGCCCAGACAGTGCCACTCTCATTCTACCAAACCGGGGGCCTCGACCCCCCACTACTATCTTGTTCCCCTGGGGGTACTACGAAGGTGCTGAGGCCCCCACCTCACCCTTCCCTCCACAGGTAAGACCTCCCCCGACCCATTAGTCACCCTGTGGTGTCAAACCTCTCCCACCTGGGGCAGTGCCCAAAACATCTATACGGGACCCCCACATCCCTCCTCCCTTCCGCCATATTCTCCATCAACTCCTCTCCCAAGTAAGGGGAAGTTAAGTTCAATTCAGGGTTGTCTTACACCGGCTGAGTGACAACACTATCGTAAAGCAGAGGAAAGTAGCTTCAGGAATAATGTGTTGGTGTTGAAGAACAAATTGTGAAAGCATTTGAAAGAGTTAAAATATAGCACCTGTATATACAACAAAAAAGTAACGCTATATAAGTGTTGTAATATATTTACATTACTACTGCCTCTACTACTAACACTATTACTATTGAACAGGATGGTTTAAGTCTGTCTTCACAGTTTAAATATAACAGATTATTTTAACGTTGTTACTGACCTTCAGATGTTTTATATCCATTATTTGTTGCTTCTCGTGTAGTTTATCTTTTTCCTTGTTTTCTTTTCCCATGGGGCTATTTTCCCTGTTAAAGCCCTTAGGGTTATACCAACTAGGGTTGTAGCTTAGCAAGTAATAATAAAAATAATAATAATAATAATAATAATAATAATAATAATAATGATAATAATAGTTTAATAAAATAATAAACTAATAACTAAAACAATAATAATAAAAAATAAAATGTAAAAACAATGATAATAATGATTATAGCCCCTCTGACCATATAATCAAAGAACTGCCAAAAACACGACCCAAAACTTTTCCACTTGCAAAACTCATCCCGGCCAAGATCTTTCTCAAAAGCACAATTTTCCATTATAAAGGCGAAATAAAAATC
>NW_027169567.1:5000-7500 GCF_036898095.1 Palaemon carinicauda
CACACTTTCTACTCTGTTACTCCTGATACATAGTCCTCAATATTATCGCCACTCAGTCACTGCATTTCCAAGATCCTTATTAACAAGTCAGTATGAGCAGGAGAAACTCAAGGGAGTTCTGCTGGTCTACACGTTTGTCCATATCGATAATTAGCCTCTTATGGATTGATATTGCGTTGCTTATAGGACACAGTGAACCCGAAATCACACACAGTGGTACTGATCCCCTGGCTTTGGCCGTTGTCCACCCAGATCATGAAACAGTGCAGGTATTCTTAGTTTCAGATTTTGACAATCTTAATAGATCCCTATCTCTTATGAGGGTGCTCAGTCAGGGAGGCCAGGTTTTTCTTTTAGATATTGCCAATCGAGGGGAATTTTAAGATCTACAGGTACTATCTCTGATAAGAATATTCAAAATCTCGCCAAAGATACCACCTCGAACACTCATTCGAGTGGCAGTAGATAAACCTCTCTCTTCAGTAACAGAATCAGTGTTTCTGAAGCGATTCTATCATTTGCCATTATGAGCTCGATTGATTGATTATGAGCTATCTGGCATCCTGACAATACGAGCTTGAATCGAGTCTGTCCTTCCAGTATGGAAAAGCCTCAAACTAAAATCTACTTTGAGAGAAAATAATTAGTTCTCCTAAAAAAACCTCTTCCATTTTATTTATCAGATGAATTATGGACATTCCATGTGCCAGCCTCTAATCATTTCAAATTACAAGTTAGTTCCCTCCGTCCAGAGGTGAGTGCACATTTTGGTCCGTAGATACTTAAAGGAAGAATAATAAAAATCACTACACTCATGCCTTCCTAGCGCATTCTAACTAATCACACCACCATTCACACGCATAAACAGTGTAAAACGCTAAGAGAATGCATCGCCACGACCACGTGGGAGACGAGTAGACAACATGCCACCGTTTCACTCTTAAGTTGTGCAGTTTGGGAGGCCAGATAAACACGTATGTCTGCTAAACAAAGTAAATTAGCAATAACATCCATGTCCTGTTTTGCCACAGAAAACATGATTTTCCTCATTTTAGGAGCTGTGGCCTGGAGGACTTTATGGTGAAAAGGTGGCCGATGCATGTCCACTTTTTCTTGTGTAGATATTGCTACACTATAAAAATCAGCCTTCTCAGAGGAGGAGGTCAGGCTCTCATTATTATTCAACCCTTGGGTGTAAGTATTCTCAATGGGATACACTTGACAGATTGTATTCTCCAAAGGTTTTGAGGTCGTAAGAGACAAAACCATCCCCGACTCCTCCAACTTATTTTGACCGATGGTCCTTCAGGGTTCACCACAATCCTTTTCAGGTTTTTTTTTCCTCAATTTTCAGACAGTGTGTTACCTCTTGATAGAAAAATTTCATGAGGCTAAACGAGATGCGAAGATTTTTCCGACTCATTGCAAAAACAATTTTCCTGATACCAAACGAGGTACAGTACAATTTTCTCCTGAGACTAATTTTAAAATTTGCACGCTGCCAAACTGTAAGCTCGCCACCATTCTCCCATGCTCCCATTGGTTATCTCTCTACTCTGATGCTAGTTACTGCCATATGATCAGCACCCATCCCATCATGCATCTATACATCGGCGTTCCTCGGCTATTTCGTTTCAGTAGCGCTATCATTCACATTGAATTAGTGTTGGTGATTTCGCTTTCGTGCTTATAGTTACTGTACTGTATCGTGTAGCATCGAAGAAACCTTTCTGATATGTCATTTAATTCTTAAAATAAGTTTGCAACATATTACAATTGAATATAATTGTTACTCCGGTCATGTAATCCTTTACTTGGGACTGACCTTTAGACCTTGGCTATCTTAAGATGTATTTTTCGTTATCTAGGTTAAGGGTTAAACAGACAAATGCCTGCTTGGTGGGGCAGGGCCACTGTTCCTTTTGGTGTGTGTAACCTCACCATCCCTGGGTGTTGGTCAGGTGGGATACGGTGGGTCTCTTGGGCATTGTCCTGCTTGGTGGGGCAGGGCCACTGTTCCTTTTGGTGTGTGTAACCTCACCATCCCTGGGTCTTGGTCAGGTGGGATACGGTGGGTCTCTGGGGCATTGTCCTGCTTGGTGGGGCAGGGCCACTGTTCCTCTTGGTGTGTGTAACCTCACCATCCCTGGGTCTTGGTCAGGTGGGATACGGTGGGTCTCTGGGGCATTGTCCTGCTTGGTGGGGCAGGGCCACTGTTCCTCTTGGTGTGTGTAACCTCACCATCCCTGGGTCTTGGTCAGGTGGGATACGGTGGGTCTCTGGGGCATTGTCCTGCTTGGTGGGGCAGGGCCACTGTTCCTCTTGGTGTGTGTAACCTCACCATCCCTGGGTCTTGGTCAGGTGGGATACGGTGGGTCTCTGGGGCATTGTCCTGCTTGGTGGGGCAGGGCCACTGTTCCTCTTGGTGTGTGTAACCTCACCATCCCTGGGTCTTGGTCAGGTGGGATACGGTGGGTCTCTGGGGCATTGTCCTGCTTGG
>NW_027169567.1:12500-170000 GCF_036898095.1 Palaemon carinicauda
GCTTGGACTTCATAACTTCATCTCCCCCAAAGCTTTTAATAGCAGTTACGAGCTTAGTTACTCCATTGACCCAGTCATTGCACACGTGCCAACATGGTTTCCTGGTTATGCAATAAGTGCGTGAGGCAGGTGGTGGGCAGGGTAATGTAGGAATCCCATTGCACCCAGGTGACAAATCACTGGCTATGGGTAGTACCAACGCATGGACCTCTATGGGGGTAGCTTCATTGGCATTTGGTTGGTTGATGGCACGCTCAAGGGTGATGTTTTACCTGTGAGGGGATAATTAGAGGTGCGTTAACTGAAGTCCTTTGTGTAGGGGTGGGCCAAGTTATGATAATGTTAATTAATAGAGGGATGAAGACACGGAGGTTTCTTCGGTTCTGCGTAGTTATCCTTCCAGAGCCATCAATCCTGATGTAGTACTTGTCACAAAAAATCTTGACCAGTAGTTTGTGGCCTTGTCACCACTATCAAATTATTACACCCATGGTCCCATCTCAACCAACCTCACACGTCTTTGACTAGAATAGAGTGAAGAGTATCGTCAGCCGCACATGGCGCCCAGCAGTGGGATTTCTATGGTAACCAACCATGGTGCAATAGAGCCCAGTTCCTTTTATTATTTTCTAGTCGTAGAAAACGGAATTAGAAATATAACCCTTTTTAAATAACTCGGGTTTGTTTAGCTAGGAAAAATACAAATTGTTTTTGAAATATGTACTTTTGTATTCAGGTATCTAACTGCCATTATCATTTCCTTCTGTTGTGTCGTTTTTACGTGAATACAAACCTTCATAATTTGTTGGTTTACTCTTGATTTATTTAGTCATGACCAAAATTAAAAAGTTGTGGGATTCTGGTAAGATTGTATTGTAACCAACTATCTAACCCACACTGGAGAGGAGCAGCTGTGTTGGTGACAGAGCTTTACTTATATCCTGGTTGTCTGTGTAGGAGATATGTTAACTGTGCTTTATCTAGTGCTCTACTTTATGCTTTTTCCTTTTGCTTTGTCTGAGTGATCCATGCTTTTCAGAGTTTTCAGAGATGGCTGTGTACAAAAATAAGTCGTGCTTTTTGAAGTACTGATGGGATTGATATTGCATTGCTTATGGGATACAGTGAACCAGAAATCACACAGTGGTACTCTATCCTCTGGCTTTGGCCGTTGTCCACCTAGATCATTAAACAGTGCAGGTATTCTAAGTTTCAGATTTTGACAATCTTAACAGATCCCAATCTCTTATGAGGGTGCTCAGTCAGGGAGGCCAGGTTTTTCTTTCAGATATTGTCAATCGAGGGGATTTTTAAGATTTACAGATACTGTCTCTGATAAGAATGTTCAAAATCTCGCCAAAGGTACCACCTCGAATACTTATTCGAGTGGCAGTAGATAAACCTCTCTCTTCAGTAACAGAATCAGCGTTGCTGAAGCGATTCTATTATTCGCCATTATGAGCTCGATTGATTGATTTATGAGCTATCTGGCATCCTGACAATACGAGCTTGAATCGAGTCTGGCTTTCCAGTATGGAAAAGCACCAAACTAAAATCTACTTAAAGAGAAACTGATTAGTTCTCCTAAGAAAACCTCTTCCCTTTTATTTATCAGATTAATTATGGACATACCATGTGCCGGCCTCTTCTCATTTCAAATTACAGGTTAGTTACCTCCGTCCAGAGGTGAGTGCACATTTTGGTCCGTAGATACGTAAAGGAAGAATAATAAAAATCACTATACTCATGCCTTCCTAGCGGATGCTAACCAAACACACCACAACACACCACCATTCACACGCATAGTGTAAAGCGCTAAGAGAATGCATCGCCATAACCACGTGGGAGACTAGTAGACAACATGCCACCATTTCACTCTTAAGTTGTGTAGATTGGGAGGCCAGATAAACTCTTACGCCTGCTAAACAGAGTAAATTAGCGATGACATCGATGTCCTGTTTTGCCACAGAAAACATGATTTTCCTCATTTTACGAGTTTTGGCCTGGAGGACTTTATGGCGAAAAGGTGGCCGATGCATATCCACTTTTTCTTGTGTAGATGTTGCTACACTATAAAAATCAGCCCTCCCAGAGGAGGAGGTCAGGCTCTCATTATTATTCACTCCCTGGGTGTAAGAATTCCTGATGGTATATACCGGACAGATCTTATCCCCAGAGGTTTTGAGGTCGGTGGAGACAAAACCATCCCTGCCTCCTCCAACTTATTTTGACTGCTGGTCCTTCAGGGCTCACCACAATCCTTTTCAGGATACAGAGCTACCTCCTGATATGAAAATTTCATGAGGCTAAACGAGATCGAAGATTTTTCCGACATTGCAAAAACATTTTCCTTATACAAAACGAGGTACAGTATGATTTTTGCCTGAGACTAATTTTAAAATCTGCACACCGCCAAACTGTAAGCTCGCCACCATTCTCCCATACTCTGCTACTAGTTACTGCCATATGATCAGCACCCATCCCATCATGCATCTACACATCGGCATTCCTCGACCATTTCGTTTCAGCAGCGCTATCATTCCCATTGAATTCATGTTGGTGATTTCGCTTTCGTGCTCATAGTTACTGTACTGTATTGTGTAGCATTGAAGAAACATTCATGTAGGTAAGGGACTTTTCTCATATGTCATTTAATTCTTAAAATTTAGTTTGCAACTTATTACAATTGATATAATTGTTACTCCGGTCATGTAATCCTTTACTTGGGACTGACCTCTAGGCCTTGGCTATCTTACAAGTCGGTCATAAGATGTAATTTTCTTTATCTGGGTTAAGGGTTAAACAGACAAATGCCTGTTACAGGGGACTTTCTCTCACCCAAGGAAGACTCCCCATATAAATAGTGAGGGTTTCTATTTGCATAGGAACAAACCACAAATCTTCAAGATTTTTCCTGCCTATACAAACCCAAATCTATAATTTGATATCCCGCCTTATCCCTCCTGCAAGTCTTATTTCTCTTCCTCTTGTTATTTGAAATTTTTATAGTTTTTATGTGAAGGATCTAATTTAATGGTGTTACTGTTCTTGAGATATTTCATTTTGTTGGTTTATTCTTCTCTTGTAGATTGTTTATATCCTGGTTTCATCTCCTCACCGGGCCGTTCTTCCCCGTTAGAGCCCTAGGGTTTATAGCATCCTGCTTTTCCACCTAAGGTTATAGCCTAGCTCGTAATTGTAATAGTAGTAATAAGTGAAGCTATGTTGTTCACTCGGTCGCTCCTCTCCAGCTTTGATGGGATAGTTGGTAACCATACAGTGTTAACCAGAATCCTTCAATGTTTTAATTCAGGTCGTAACTAAATAAATCGGGTGTAAACCCATATAGAGGATTCAGGTTAGTTTAATTAACATTACCAGTTAATTATTTGCAATTTACTTATGGCTGAAAGTTATAAGACTACTAATTTGTTTTCATTTTTTCAGATTGAATGGAGAAAGAGGGAGAAAGATAGAGAATGCTGCGAGTGTGTTTCGAGGCTGACATAAAATCAGTCTCTATTTATATACAGTATTTATTAATGTTATCAATTAAATATTTTCCCTGTTGGAACAATCAGGCTTATAGCATCCTGATTTTCCAACTAGGTTTGTAGCTTAGTAATAATAATAATAATATCATCATCCATATATATATGTATGTGTATGATGATGATGATAATAATAATAATAATAATAATAATAATAATAATAATAATAATAATAATAATAATGATAATGATAATATTAACAATAATTATGGTAATGATAGAAATAATAATAATACCCTCCATAAATATTTTGATTCTCTCTCTCTCTCTCTCTCTCTCTCTCTCTCTCTCTCTCTCTCTCTCTCTCTCTCTCTCTCTCTCTCTCTCTCTCTCTCATTTGTTTTTGTATTTAATGGCCAAATCTAGCTTAGCTAAATGTATAAAAATGCTCATTTATTTACTTTTTTCCAGATTTGTCATAGCTGCCAGAAAACTCAAGAAGATGAAATACTAAAAGACGAAAATACCTGAAAGCTTCAGGTAAGTCAACTAAATTTGTTCAGTTCTCTCCAGGCTTTTCCTTTCCTCCTCCTGTTAACACCAGGTTCAATGAACCTCTATTTCTACACATCTCTGTATTTAATAGACACCAACTTTAATCTCAAAAGCTTCTAATGCATCTCCCACCGACTTAATTAGGCGATATAATCTTTCTCTTTCCTTACGGTATACTTCTTTCTTTAGCTTATTGTGGAAACCTTTTGTGAGAGCTTTTCTTGCAGGACATTTTTAGCATTTTTACATCCATCTCTTATTTATCATTACTTCTCCATTTCTGATTTCCCTCAACCATTTCGTTAAGCAACATATCATCTCCTTTCCCTCTACTTGGTTGATGGCCTTCCCCCTCCTATTGGAGCTATCACTGTTAGCTGTAAGCAGTACCATAGTGTCTCTGCAGACTACTTGGCCATGCAACTTTTACATTAATAACCTCGCCTCTCTCTTGCAATGATTTACACTTTCTCAATCTACCAACGGCACTCCTTTCCACACCTTGGTACTCACTCGACCATCTTCATTCAAATAAAATTCCCCACAAATATTACCATTCATTGTTAATTTCGTCATATTCAGCTCTTGGATGTACAAAATATTTTTCTAATTCTTTTCCTCGACCACACACAAATTATCCTCCTCCATCATCAACCTTGCAAATATGATATTTTCACCTTACTTTGTTTGTAGAGGTATACTGAAAATATCTATCGTATTCACTTCACCTTTACCTGTACATCTCTTAAATTCAAACACATTCCTTAATTTATGTGCATACCTAACTAGTATCAATCCTATCAACTCATTCGATACCAATTTACATCAATTTCACACATGCATCACATTCACTCTAAACACACACAGGATGATTCACCCAGGTGAACTGTTACTAATCTTCCCTAATATCCTATATTACCAAATCACTCCCTCCTACATACATCTGTAACATGGCCATCCACACCATATTCAGTAAACTTGCCACATTCCTCTTTGCATGATGCCCATCCTAACCACAACTACGATTCACACGTAAGATTACACCAACATCCAGTTTCTATACACTCAGTTTACTACACCGATAATATTTGACCACACTACTCCTCCTCTTTCACTAGCTAATAAGGTGTTTTTTTTCACCACACCTGAAACATGCATATAATGCCAATCTACAATTATTCTTCTTAGTTCTACTTTCCAGGATTCATAACACTTCTCAAGGCTACATGAACTTAACCTACCTTCCTTAACCCTAAAACTTTCCTCCCCTTCTATCAACTACTCCCTTCTGAAATTGCTATATCCTGGTCTTTGAAACCCAATCTCAGTTGTATAATCCATTCTGGCCTGGTGGTGTATTTATATGTCCTTTACTCACTCTTCAAGATGAACTCGATGTTAGGCCAGTAAAAAAAAAACACCAGGACTCACCTCTAATTGCAACAGAAATAAAACCAGTGTTATTTGTTGAATAAAGGTTCCTTATAACATACTCAGAACCAAAGAATAGTCAGATTGGAACCTAGTGAAGTAACAGAGAGAAGTTTGTGCTCCTTCAAATCATCATTACTTCTTAACTAATCAAGATAAATCCAAAACGAAGAACTCTTTTACATATATTTTCATGGTTAATTTTTCAAGTAAAAGTGTTGAAAATGAGTTAACTCTCACAACACCCCCCCCACTTTCTGCACATACATACTTCCACAATTTAAGTTGTTTATTACAGAGTAAAATAAAACTCCTAATCCCAAGTGCTTTCTTTCACCATGTCTGCTCAGTCATCCTTAATGTCATCACAAACCTAAATAATAGTACTGTCAATACAGGAGTTAAGTCAAATAGTTTTTTCTTCATGCCATATTTTTTATTTGTTCCACAGAACAAACGGTAGTCCTTATATGAAAAATATTTTTTGGAGCAAAGGGTAGGAACTATCACTGCTTGAAGAACAATGTCGGTTGAGCTGTTTAGTTTTACTCAGATGAAAAATAAAATATTCTCGCATTCTCTGTGAAAATCACTCGGTTTCACGACAATACTGAATTCACATTAAAGAATTACTTTTGCTATGCCCTCACAACCTTTATCACCCAGTGTGGTTAGTGCTTCCTCTGTCAGGTTCGTATTACAAAATTTGTTATCTACCATGATGATCCTGAAAAGAAATGGTTGAATATTAGTATAGGCTTAAAGAAAGTCTTTATTGGAAAATATTCACCTAATAATGAATGTCATACATACTGCACAGACATCCTAGCCTTAGAATCCAATACCTGGACATGCCATATACTTTTACTTTTACGGGTTTATTTCTCGCCCTCCATCAAACACTAAAGGTCTGTTCAGGCGGGCCTTGGTGTGAGAAAAAAATAATTTCTTTCCAGTTAATATTTTGCTCTGTATCGTTATCAGTTATTTCGCTAGCATTTGCATTCAGGCTTAATAGTTTTCAGGTCACTATTATAACACTTGCTAAAAAGATAAGTCTTCAGGTTTTTCTTGAAAGCTGCCACATTATTGCTATTCTTGATATCATACACTTCTTATACCAGTTGCATTGCACAAATAATGCCAGTTAAGGGTTGCCTGGAAAACGTAGCTTCGAACACCAAATATGTCTTGAGAACTTCATGTGAAGTGTTGCTGTATGTTGTTCGTATGGTCATGAAATCCTAAAAGTTCAACCCTTAAAAAAGATAGTATTCCACCGAAAAGATTTTGTTGAACTTTTTACATATTGTGGAGGGTACCCTACTGAACATACTGCAAAAATTTTGGTTTCTGTTGCAATTGGTGGTGAGTTAAGGGGAAATGTGTCTGTTGTGTTTCATGTTCAATGCCTGATTTTATATCTCTGATTTCATTCTCTCAAGTGACTTTATATTCTTTTGCTGTTTGTTTCCTCTTCAGCTAGATTGGTTGTGTAGCTTCTCTCTAACACTTGTACATACACCCTTCTACCTTGCTTCCAAAAGGCCATCATTTTATTTCCTAGTGATACCTGTAGACTTCTGCCATCTTATATTATCTTTCTCTTCTTTTAGATATGCTTCAGTATTCCTATTCATATCTCTTAGACCTAGATAATTGTCCTTATAAATTACTGTGACTTCTTTGTTTCCTGTAAAAAAATTCGTACTGTTTCCAGTCTCATTTGTGATTGTCTTTGCTTGTCTTCGTCTAGTTTTACAAACTTACTTGTACCTACCTTTGCCTTGCATTGATCTTTCACTATCGTTTCCCTTCTTTCTCATCTGCTTTTATGTTTCTCTTTCAATGCCTGCAAGCTCTCTAATCTCTTGTGTCTTAATGTCTTTGTCTTTCTAGCCTTATGTTTGCCTGTTGGCCCAGCATGGACATGTTCAATGTACAGTATTTACATCCTCCACTTGTCTCTTTAAATGTTCTGTTGTTCTTTCATCATTTTCTACCCTTTTCATTGATTTATTCCAGCCTTTATCTATATCTTTTATACTGTAGTCTTATAAGCCCTTTGACTCCTTTGTTTCAATTCCCAAGAGGAAATCCCATTTACTTTGGGCTCCATATCCTGTTCTGCTGTAACATCAACTCCTTGTATTATGATTTTGTCCTTTCTTTTTCACATTCATCTTTCAGTTCTTGAGTTATTTTGTAGCTTATAATCACTCATTCCATAATACTCTATTTGAATTGTAACTCTGGTCTCACTTGAAATTCCAATTCCTAACTTTAAGCTTAAATAGTTTTTATAAACACCTGGTACATAATTAATATACTGTTGGTTGCTAATGTCAGCTGCTTACTGGTTAATTTTGAGTAGTTTTTTCTTTATGTATTGTATTGCAATTGATTTTCTTACTATATTTTTCATATTTTTGTACACCTATATTCCCATTTTCATTCTTTCTAGGAGATTGGTGTTGACACCATTCTTTTGAGTCTCTCTCCTAACCATCCTCTCCTCTTAAAGAACCTAAATTTCTCTTGACCGGAAAAACACTTGTCTCTACTTTTTAATTAATAATTTTTCATTTTTGTCCAGCAATCTGGATTTCTTCTCTCTAATGTCAGCCAATACTAATTTATCGAAAGCATTAGTCACATTCTTTAGGAGACTTCTTGGTTACTATGTACCAAAATCTAACACACTTCTACTTATACTTTATTCACAGTTTTACAATATCTGACACACTTCTACTTATACTTTATTCACAGTTTTACCTAGAATATTAACAAAGGGTGGAACTTGCCCTCTATTTTTACAATAATTCTATGCCGGTAAATACTAACCTAACCTAACCTAACCTAACATATGTTCCATTGAAAACTGTGTTTTTTACTTGGTCAAAACTAGAAAAAGCCCTGATATTTACCATACCTAACCTTTATTAATTTCACCAATCCTCTTTTCCATAAACATACCACTAAATGTCTTGCTTATCCACAAACAAAAACACCTCACATTTGAATATAAATATACCATGGGAAGACACTAACACTTTGGACTGAAACAATCATAACATATCATAACACGATACTATATTTTCATCTTACAGTAATATCGTAGGGTTGTTTACTTCCCTTATAGAAAGTCTCATTCCATTGGTGAATGAGGATATTTCACAATTTTGTATCCCTCCTGATAGTTTTATTCGACTGGCCAATACAATACACAACAGTCACCCAAACAAATCGTAATATTTTCTTCGCCAAAAAAAACTGTCATTTTCATTTCAACTCGCCTTCCTATTCATATCTTCGGTTTTACTTATAATAGTTGATAAATGCTTATCGTCCTCACTATTACTGTAATTAGACTTCTTTCATCCTAACTCTGTTAAACACTTTGACAATCTTTCTATCTTACAATCTACAGCTTTTCAATTACTAGGACACCACCAGGTCTGGTGTTTAAAAACAGTTGGGTAGAAGGAAGGGAAGTTATATAGGCCACCATCCTTTTCATTCACAGTACCTGCAAAAGAAGACAGAATTGTGAGAGGTAGTAGGTTGGCCGGGGCACCAGCCAACAAGTTAAGATACTACCGCTAGAGTGTAATGGGGTCCTATAACCGGCCAGACAGTTCTACACTGGATCCTTCTGGTTACAATTTACTTACCCTTTACCTACACATACATGGAATAGTTGTCCTATTTGTTACAGATTCTCCTCTGTCCTCATACACCTGACAACACTTGAGATTACCAAACAATTCTTCTTCCCCCAAGGGGTTAACTACTGTACTGAAATTGTTCAGTGGTTACATTGCTCTTGGTAAGGGTAGAACTGACTTTTAGCTATGTTAAGCAGCTCTTCAAGGAGATGGGCACTCCAAAATCAAACCATTGTTCTTTAATGTTGAGCAGTGCCATAGTCTCTGTACCATACTCTTCCACTGTCTGGGTTTAGAGTTCTCTTGCTTGAGAGTATACCCGGGCACACTATTCCATTTACTTTTTCTTCCTCTTGTTTTGTTGAAGTTTTTATAGTTTATATTATATCGGAAATATTTTCATGTTAATGTTCTTAGAATATTTTATTTTTTCTTGTATCCTTTCCTCCCTGGGCTAGTTTCCCTGTTGGGGCCCCTGGGCGTTTAGCATCCCGCTTTTCCATTTAGGGTTTTAGCTTAGCAAGTAGTAAAGATGATGATAATAATAACAGGCCAAAAAGAGTCAAAAATTACGTAAAATTTAAACCTTGCAAAACATCAAAAACTACGACTGATACAATCCTTGCTAGATTTGCCTCGCATTGTCATCCCATATTTCTGTCTTGATATACACACTCATCACTCATATAGCTGTACATAACACCCATTCATGCTGTGGTACAGTACATGCACTTTTAATTAACAGTCTTTTATACACTCTTATACTGTCAACTTGATCTTTGTCACAACCTGGGCTTTCATTTAGTTCCCTCTGATCCTCCATCCTAAGCTCAACTTGAAATTCATCTGTCTCCCCACCTTCATCATGTATTCCAAATCCACTCGAGTCACTTGTTATCTCAATGAAACCACTAAATTTTTCTCTATTCAGATACTTCACTTACCCTTTGTATACTTGCTTTTTCTTTCATGATGTCAGTCAACACCTCATCAGAAGTCTTGCTATCTCGCAGGAAACATACAAATACTGTAAGTCTAACACTCTTGCTGTACATCACTCGTTCATTCTAATTTGTTCTCTAACACAATTTCCACACATCTCATTCACACAGTGAAACTCGCATTATCTTACTATGCAGCTTAGACTATTACACGTTTCACATTTATTTAAAGTCTTGGTTTCATTCACTTGTTAATATGATGCCCTTTCTCTCCACAACCATAATAGGCACTTAATGACCTCATATATTCATTTTTCCTGTGACCCATTCTATAACGTCTAAAACCCCTCTTACCTGGAGACCCTCCTCTCCAGCTTCCTTTCCAACTTGCACACTACTTCCATTCATTATATTTACCCTATTTTCAAAGTCATGCTCTCAACAGTATTTCAAACACCTCATCCCATTTCAATCTTCCATTTGTATGTCTTATTTTCCCCTTTGTTTTTTTTTTTAAAGAGCTCACACACACTCATGTACAGTGGCACAGAACCTCACCAATGCCTTATATTAATTTATATTCTGATCCCTAAACTTCTTTCTTGTTAAAATCTCCAGCCTATGGTCATACGTCTCCACTGTCATGTTTTACCCATCTTCGCTTCTTTAAACTCATTGTTGTTTCTATACTGTACACCAGCTTTTATTCTTCTCGCACGATCAATTACATGTACATCTCTCTGATTACTCACAATCATGATTGTCCCATGAAGAATATTCAAATTTCCTTAAAAAAAAAAGAAAAAAAAATGCTAATTTCATGTGTTCAAAACTGTATTTTCTCCCTCTTCTCTAAAAAAATTTTCCTACTCAGAAAATCTCTCACTCCATTCAACTTGTTTTGCTCTCTGGCACTTCCCTAATCAAGACGCATTCACTATCACTCATGGTTGTATATAGACTTTTTCATTTTACTTAGTACTTCAGTATCACCTTGCTCTTCTTAGCACTTTATGTTTTGTACTCTCATTTTCTCCTGTCCTGCACCTTTTACTCCCCATCTTTTCATCCTTCCAGACATTCTTCCATTGTCTCTGCTATTTTTAGATGACCTTTCACTTTAACGTTTATCCTCCTTTCATCAGTTTCCTAAGTTCTTCATTATCTTTCCTCAGCCATTCATTCTCACATTATTTCCTCTACAGTTCTCTCCAGTTCTTCAATTATTCTTCCATACTGTTCTATTTCCTTTACACTTTGTCCTCAGCAAACCTTACTTCACTCACTATCCTTTCTGCCTCAAATGACTTGATAGTCCCTGGCAGTAGTGCCCCAAAGAATAATCCCTTAATGAGCAATGCCCCATGTTGGGTGCCAATTATGTCATGAGATTTTGGGGCAATATGCACCAGAATAAAACTCACTTCTACGGTACTTTATCCGTAACCTAAAAACATACATACTCACGTACATTTGCTTGTAATGATAACTCCATTATACTTTGTAATGTTTATCTAACCCCTAACATTATCACTAATCTTAAACAATGGGGTTTGTACCATCAAGTTTTCCCTTCTATAAAAAGGAAAAACTCTATAAACCAACTAAATTCAATATCTTAAATAGAGTCTCAAGATTTTTCCTAAAGCTAATACACAATTATATGTAAACAAACACAACCAAAATAAACCAAAACACATTAATCATATACCACAATATTGTTTTTCACTTAGTGTGAGAATCTTTATTCACAGATAGATATTACCCCAAACATAAACTATTCACTTCACTCGCATCAAAACAGTAATGAAGGTCTGTACATCCTTCATTTTATTTCCACTTTTAACTTCACTCTGATTGTTTATCCTATTTTACATTTTACGAGTAATTTCTTCTGTCGTGTACTTGGTGATCCAACCAATCGGCCTCGTTTTCTCTCAAGATACATTTTTCACTTTTGAAAACCACTAGAAATACAAATATATATCCCTATATTAATTATAATCACATTAGTTTCTGTCAGTGGAGGATTATGAAGTTGAATTGTGTACTTTAGCATCGTCAATCACGGTCCCATCCACACAAGGTCAATAGGCAACGTGTCTAAGAAATAGGATATATACTGTAGTCCTCCCTGTAAAATTTCCAAAACATCCCAATTACCAGGGCACACTTCACTTGACCTACACCAATGAACAATGGGGTCTTAATTCTGGAAGTACTACATAAGCCCCCCTTATTATCAGATCCCCTCAACATTCCTGGATAAAAAGACAAAATATTGGAAACGTAAATGGGTGGCAAAATTAAAAATAACAATAGCTATGTAATGTCATCAGGAAAATATCACTGATATTAATTTTTTTTATATACATATTCTTAATTCCTTTGCTGCCTTTTGATATCTCCAAGTGGTACCCCCGCAGCCTATTGGCTCCTCTTAATTTCAACCTGTCTTTATATTACTTTTCTTCATCTGGTCCACTTGAATTTGGCGAGTGTACTGAGGATAAGTACATCAGCCTTTTGACTGAGATTGTTTTGATCTTGATGTTTGCTACTCTTCTATTCATTGCCTCCAATACTACAACAAGATGTTCTTCCTTCCTGCCCACCCAATTTTCTCTGTTAATACATTTTGGTGACAAGAAGAACTCTAGCGACATCAGCGATTACATTTATCACTAAGTACTTAATTCGCCCTACATCTTGTATTTTGCTCTCATATTGCCAAATTGGGGGCTAAACATTCCTTTGCTTCCTTCCCAGTCACCATGAATTTTGTTTTTGTTATCACGATTTCCAATCCTCTCCCTCCATTCTTCTCTTACAGTTTTTTTTAAATGTTACCAAAAGTTATACCTCTCATTCTGTAGTTAACTCAAGGTTATCTGCATATATTAACCCTTTAACCCCCAGGCTATTTGGAAATTTCCAACCCTTAACCCCCAGGGGGTTATTTTTTTCCTAGCACATTTTGCAGTATATTTTTTTTTTTTGAATTGCTCTAACAGCCTTAATTTTTGTCATAGAGAGGTCAGGTTAGTCTCATTCTCTTGGAAAATGCCTGAATTTTCTCAAAAATTTATCAAATATGAAGTTTTTTTTTTATAGCACTTTTTCGCAAGGACGTACCGGTACGTCCATGGGGGTAAAGGGATGGCTTTTGTGAAATGTACCAGTACGTCCTTTTGGGGGTAAAAGGGTTAATTGACAGGTGCTATGTTTGCATTCTAAAATAGATTTCTTTATTATCATAATGAACAGCAAAAGACTCGGTGCTGATCCTTGATAGAATCTAATGCTTACCTCAGAATATCTCTGATAACCCTGCCACTGTCTTCACTCTAGATTGTGTTTTATTTTACGGTAGTATAATACCTCATTTGGTCATCCCAGTAACTTCTTGTCTTTGTCATTACCCAACCCTTTTAATAGTGTATTGGTACTCTCACTGGTTCCTGGTGGACATACTGCTTGAGCAAGTGTGAAATATTGATATCTACGGACAGAACATCATTCCCAGTTGCAGCCTAACTTGATGGCATTTCCTTCCTCCTAATTACTTCCCTTATCTCAATTACACTTATTATAATACCAAGCCCCTTCGTTTATTGGATTATCCTAAGTTCTTGATACTGAATTTTTCTTTCAGTTAGCCTCCTGTTACCTTATACAAAAATGTGTGCGCTCTGTTTTTCCATCTCCGTCCCATATAACTTGCCGCTTGTTCATACAGAAGAACCTTTAAAGTCGTATGGTAAACCTAGTCTTCATGGTTATGATAACCTCCCATGTTCTAAATCCCTCTTATGTATCCCCATTCTGCCCTTACCTTCAATTGAATCTTAACTTTGTCATATTCCATTTTATAGTAATCATCTTTTCTATTTCCATTCCTATTTTATCCTTTATGTCCTATTTAACCCTTTTACTCCCAGGCTATTTGGAACTTTCCAACCCTTAACCCGCAGGCTTATTGGAAATTTTCAACCCTTAATCCCTAGGGGTTATTTTTTTTTCAAGCACCTTTTGCAGTATATATTTTTTTTTAGATTGCTCTAACAGCTTTAATTTTCGTCATAGAGAGGTCAGGTTGGTCTCATTCTCTTGGAAAATGCCTGAAGTTTCTCCAAATTTATAAAAAATATGCAAAAAAAATGTAAATAGCAGTTTTTTGCAAGGACGTACCGGTACGTCCATGGGGGTAAAGGGATGAGTCTTGTGAAACCTACCAGTACAGTACGTCCTTTTTGGGGGGTAAAAGGGTTAAGTTTCAGATACCATTTCACTTCTTGCACCTTTATTTCATACTTTTGACGTGGTCTGCATTTTTATCACATTTTCACCCCAACATTCTTTAAAGGTTTTTCCTATTTGATATGCTACAATCTCTTATGTTATTGCAGTGTTGTGATAGAATAATCTACTTATATTTAAACCTGTTTTAGTCTCTCCATATACCTACTTCTATTTTTTCTCACTCTTATTCTTTCCTACATTTCTACATTGGATAATATGGTTGGGATTAATACTGTTTAATACATTTTGGTTTGTACAGTATCTCCAGGGCCATATCCCATATGTTTGCTATGTTACCATACTTCATTATTTCATACCTCCAAGTATTCCACTTATTATTTCCTTTTTTGAATGTTCAGTTATGATCCTCTTTATTACATGCACACAAATATTCACCTTCTATTATTCCTCTGATGTCCCCCTTTTTTAACTTTTCTTCATTTACTTGCTTATCCTCCTCCTTACTTCTAAATGTTAACATTTCAGTATTTCTGGTTTGGTGCTAAATGTAAACTTTTTCAAGATTTCCATGCTATGGCAGTTGTCTATTGCTACTCTGTCTTCCTTTCTGCTGCTGGGGAACACTGTGTGTATACAAGTGCTTCAATTTCAACCCCTTTATAAGTGTTAGCCTTTGCTGACTTATGTTTTTCAGTTTACAAGCTTAGTTTGTTCCAGGATAAAGCTCATAGACTAAAGTGATCGTATTCTAAAACAATTTTCCCCATTAGGAATAAAGGAGATACACTCGATCCATTCCACAAGTCCATAAATACATATATACACTCAATTTTAAAGGTTTGTCATGGTATGTAGTGAACAAGTTATAACCCCTAACATGAAAAAGGTGAATATGGAAGGAAATCTTAGCCCACAAATGTACAGTGCTTGTAAACCAATTTGAATTTTCCTGCTTGAATACTGAGATGCTTGTACAGTATACTGTACCGAGTTACTAGTAAGCCGAGATTCTACTCTACTTGTTTTTATCTTTCCCTTCGGAGCCTCTGTAGTTTATGGGGACAGGTCTTGGACCGGCCGAAAATCTAGTAAAAAATTTCCAAAATCGGCTCTTTTTTTTTTTTCAAGGGAATGATCACAGAATGAAATAATATATTCACTGAATTTGTAAATGCTTGTCCCAACAATCCAATACTAGGACCACTCTGCGAATGAAAGTCGGAAACGTGCGAGAAAAATGGACAACTAACCCAAAATTCCCTTCCTTACCTGACCTACAAGCCGTGTCCTTACCTTCCTCGTGACCTAACCGGTTAGCCCCCCTGCGACCCCCCAACCACTGTCGCTAACATACAAACCCCTCAAACCCAACCTAACCGAACCAAGTAGTTCCCAGGTCACAATCCCTAGCGGGGGGGCTTGCCCCCGGACCCCCTTTGTAAGTCTCTCTCCTACACAAAAAACGCTATGGGCAGCACTCTAAATTATATCTTAACCACATTGTAATAATAAAAAAAGTTACTCAGGATTACCTTAATATTTGTAGTTGGTGAAGTCAAAATCCTCGGGTTCTTGCGTCTTCACAGGGACCCCTAAAGTCACTTAAGAGCCCTTTTCGAAATAAAAAATGAAAAAATTACTGGGTAACTCGAGTAAAGTCCCGTAGGTCTTAAAACCTTATTGTCTTCAAAGTATCAAGCTGATCTATATGAGTAATAAACTCAACACCATCGCTCAAAGGGAAACTAAATGGAACACGTCTGTCCATTACGGTGTTTAGCGTTGGAAAGGGTCGACCTCGTGTGTAGGTCAGTCTCGGGTCGAGGGGGGAGATTTAAAATTTTGAAATCACGCGGCCAGCAAAAGTAGGCCTACAAGCGCACAGAAACGAAGGGTTAGTTCGGGTGGTTTGTTTGACACTGGCTTTATCAACCAAAACATCTTAACTAGATGTTGGCTAACCTAACCTTTGGTTGTATATATAACAAATTGGTATTCGACATATCAGGACGTGTCCCAACAAACTAAAATCTTAACAAGAGGTTAAAAATGAAGATTGTTGGGATTAGCGAAAACATAAGTCCGAACATCGATAACTGTTCCATCTTGCGCCACCAGCTGATAGGTGAACAGAGCGCCGCGAAACGGGTGTTATTATAGTCAGGCAGGAAACAATGCTTGGGGGAAATTTTACGATCGAGTAACTTGGCCGTGGCTTCAGGGGATGACGCATTGTAACGAACATTCCCTAACCTAACAATTCATGATAATCACCATAGCAGTATCAAATGTCACTATAAATAACATGTCCCTAAAAACAACAAACTTAACAGTAAGTAAAAATGTAGATTGATGGGACAGTATTAAATTGTAAAAACGAACGATTCTTAGACTGGAATGACACGGGCTCTATCTCTCGGGAAAGTTGGAAACTAAGCAGGAGCTACCCGTGACTTGCGTTGGGACGGTGCTGAACTTGGAAAACATTGCCGTGGTAAAGGTAAATTATGATATTATTCAAAATGATAAAATAACATCATATTAGGGTATATTGGATCATAGTAAAGAACATCTTCCCCGTAATGAAAAACAATTTGGCGAGTATTAAGAAAGATAACGCCCTGTCCCTAAAAACTACGTTCACCCCTAAATCTATATCCTCTGTTTTGTCGTCTTGTGTCCACCAGTGTTCTTCCTATCATGTTTATTTCACATACTATTGAGGCCCCTTTCCACCCTACCATATTTCCTATTCCCTAGCTCTTTAGTATTGTACAATCAACAGGGTAAAGTTTATCAAAGCACTTGTACGTTTCTCCAAACTGTACATATATCGGGGCCCTCGAGTACTTATCATAATCTACAATTGCGTTGACTGTAATCCGATGCTCTGCTTTTGATTTTCCATCCATTCCACTGCACTGGTATTTACTTGTCTTTTCTTTAATTACTCCTTTGATTTTACTCAGTATCAGTTTTTCAAAGAGTTTAATCATTGTATCTGTTATTTTCTTTTCCTTTATTTACTGACAGTATCTCCTTTCTGTTCCAATCCTAAGTCTTATGTAACCATTATTTCCTCTTATTTCATTTATTAACCGTTTTACCCCCAGGCTATTTGGAACTTTCCAACCCTTAACCCCCAGGGGTTACTTTTTTTTCAAGCACATTTTGCAGTATGTTTTTATTTAAATTGCTCTAACAGCCCTAAGTTTTGTCATAGAAAGGTCAGGTTGGTCTCATTCTCTTGGAAAATGCCTGAAATTTCTCCAAATTTATAAAAAATGTGCAAAAAAAAAATGTAAAAAGCAGTTTTTTGCAAGGACGTACCGGTACGTCCATGGGGGTAAAGGGATTAGTTTTGTGAAACATACCGGTACGTCCATGGGGGTAAAGGGATGAGTTTCGTGAAACGTACCAGTACAGTACGTCCTTTTTGGGGGTAAAAGGGTTAAGTTTCAGTTACCATTTCACTTCTTGCACCTTTATTTCATACGTTTGACGTGGTCTGCATTTTTATCCCATTTTCACCCCAACATTCTTAAAGGTTTTTCCTATTTGATATGCTACAATCTCTCATGTTATTGCAGTGTTGTGATAGAATAATCTGCTTATATTTAATCCTGTTTTATATTCTATATTCTCCATATACCTACTTCTATTTTTTCTCACTCTTATTCTTTGCTACATTTCTACATTGGATAATATGGTTGGGATTAATACTCTTTTCATACATTTTGGTTTGTACAGTATCTCCAGGGCCATATCCCATATGTTTGCTATGTTACCATACTTCATTATTTCATGCCTCCAAGTATTCCACTTATTTCCTTTTTTGAATGTTCAGTCATGATCCTCTTCATTAAATGCACACAAATATTCATATTCTATTCTCTGATGTCCCCCTTTTTTAACTTTTCTTCATTTACTTGCTTATCCTCCTCCTTACTTCTAAATGTTAACATTTCAGTATTTCTGGTTTGGTGCTAAATGTAAACTTTTTCAAGATTTCCATGCTATGGCAGTTGTCTATTGCTACTCTGTCTTCCTTTCTGCTGCTGGGGAACACTGTGTATATACAAGTGCTTCAATTTTAACCCCTTTATAAGTGTTAGCCTTTTCTGACGGGTTTTCCACCTTACATACCTCAGTTTACAAGCTTAGTTTGTTCCACGATAAAGCTCACAGACTAAAATGCCCGTATTCTAAATCAATTTTCCCCATTAGGAATAAAGGAAATACACTCGATCCATTCCACAAGTCCATAAATACATATATACACTCGTTTTTAAAGGTTTGTCATGGTATGTAGTGAACAAGTTATAACCCCTAACATGAAAAAGGTGAATATGGAAGGAAATCTTAGCCCACAAATGTACAGTGCTTGTAAACCAATTTGAATTTTCCTGCTTGAATACTGAGATGCTTGTACAGTATACTGTACCGAGTTACTAGTAAGCCGAGATTCTACTCTACTTGTTTTTATCTTTCCCTTCGGAGCCTCTGTAGTTTATGGGGACAGGTCTTGGACCGGCCGAACATCTAGTAAAAAATTTCCAAAATCGGCTCTTTTTCAAGGGAATGATCACAGAATGAAATAATATTAAATTCACTAAAATTGTAAATGCTTGTCCCAACAATCTACATAATAGGACCACTCTGCGCATGAAAGTCGGAAACGTGCTAGAAAAATGGACAACTAACCCAAAATTCCCTTCCTAACCTGACCTACAAGCCGTGTCCTTACCTTCCTCGTGACCTTACTTGGGGGTGTTACCCCCCAATCACTGTCGCTAACATACAAACCCTACAAACCCAACTTAACCGAACCTAGTAGGTCCCAGGTCACAAGCCCTAGCCCTTCGTAAGTCTCTCTCCTACACAAAAAAAAGTTATGGGCAGCACTCTAAATTATATCTTAACCACATTGTATTAATAAAAAAAAGTTACTCAGGATTACCTTAATATTTGTAATTGGTGAAGTCTAAATCCTCCGGTTCTTGCGTCTTCACAGGGACCCCTAAAGTCACTTAAGAGCCCTTTTCGAAATAAAAAATGAAAAAATTACTGGGTAACTCGAGTAAAGTCCCGTAGGTCTAAAAACCTTATTGTCTTCAAAGTATCAAGCTGATCTATGTGAGTAATAAACTCAACACCATCGCTCAAAGGGAAACTATATGGAACACGTCTGTCCATTACGGTGTTTAGCATTGGAAAGGGTCGACCTCGTGTGTAGGTCAGTCTCGGGTCGAGGGGGGAGATTTAAAATTTTGAAATCACGCGGCCAGCAAAAGTAGGCCTACAAGCGCACAGAAACGAAGGGTTAGTTCGGGTGGTTTGTTTGACACTGGCTTTATCTACCAAAACATCTTAACTAGATGTTGGCTAACCTAACCTTTGGTTGTATATACTGTATAACAAATTGGTATTCGACATAATATCAGGACGTGTCCCAACAAACTAACATCTTAACAAGAGGTTAAAAATGAAGATTGTTGGGATTAGCGAAAACATAAGTCCGAACATCGATAACTGTTCCATCTTGCGCCACCAGCTGATAAGGTGAACAGAGCGCCACGAAACGGGTGTTATTATAGTCAAGCAGGAAACAATGCTTAAGGGAAATTTTACGATCGAGTAACTTGGCCGTGGCTTCAGGGGATGACGCATTGTAACGAACATTCCCTAACCTAACAATTCATGATAATCACCATATCAGTATCAAATGTCACTATAAATAACATGTCCCTAAAAACAACAAACTTGACAGAAAGTAAAAATGTAGATTGATGGGACAGTATTAAATTGTAAAAACGAACGATTCTTAGACTGGGATGATATTGCCGTGGTAAAGGTAAATTATGATATTATTCAAAATGATAAAATAACATCATATTATGGTATATTGGATCATAGTAAAGAACATCTTCCCCATAATGAAAAACAATTTGGCGAGTATTAAGAAAGATATCGCCCTGTCCCTAAAAACTACGTTCACCCCTAAATCTATTTCCTCTGTTTTGTCGTATTGTGTCCACCAGTGTTCTCCCTATCATGTTTATTTCACATACTATTGAGGCCCCTTTCCACCCTACCATATTTCCTATTCCCTAGCTCTTTAGTACTGTACCATCAAGTTTATCAAAGCACTTGTACGTATCTCCAAACTGTACATATATTGGGGCCCTCGAGTACTTATCATAATCTACAACTGCGTTGAGTGTAATCCGATGCTCTGCTTTTGATTTTCCATCCATTCCACTGTACTGGTGTTTACTTGTCTTTTCTTTAATTACTTCTTTTGATTTTACTCAGTATCAGTTTTTAACCCTTTTACCCCCGAAGGACGTACTGGTACGTTTCACAAAACTCATCCCTTTACCCCCATGGACGTACCGGTACGTCCTTGTAAAAAACTGCTATTTACATTTTTTTTGTAATTTTTTATAATTTTTTGAGAAACTTCAGGCCTTTTCCAAGAGAATGAAACCAACTTGAACTCTCTATGACGAAAATTAAGGCTGTTCGAGCAATTTGAAAAAAAAATATACTGCAAAATGTGCCCGAATAAAAATAATCCCTGGAGGTTAAGGGTTGGAAAGTTCCAAATATCATGGGGGTTAAAGGGTTAAGAGTTTAATCATTGTATCTGTCACTTTCTTTTTCTTTATTTACTAACAGCATCTCCTTTCTGTTCCAATCCTAAGGTTTATGTAACAATTATTTCCTCTTATTTCATTTATCAATATATCCAGGCTTTCCTTCATGTATTTTCCAATACACTATTCTTGATCATTTTATTACTATCTCTATATCTATTCTTGTCTTTTAAGCTTTTCAAAATATGCCCCAGTTCCTCCATTTTGGTCTTCTACCTCCCTCCCTTTTGACTGCTGTGGATGTTGTCCAATGCATCACTAATTGCTTTCTTCAGTAGTTTTTCCTTCAGCAGTACATGTGTCTCTTTCAGAAATAGGTCCATATAAAGTTTCTCATTCCTTTATTCTTTGTACATTTTTATTTAATTCCTCCTCTTCATTCGGTGCTATTATAGTATGCTATCTACCGCCAATTTTGCTATCTACCGCCAATTTTGCTATCTACCACCCCTCTCTGACTATAGTATGATACCCACCATCAGTCCCTAAGGATACGGTCTACTTGCTAATCCGCCTCTGATAAGGAGGATCAATACCGACTTGATAACCTAACCTAACCTAACCTTACCTAACTCAACCCAACTTAACCTAACCCAACCTAACCTAACTTACAAACTGCTTATAATTATGCACCCATGTCCTAATCTAACTTAACCTAACCCAACCTAACCGAACCTACAAACTGTTTATAATTGTGCATCCATGTTGTCCTGCCAATAAATATTATTAAACTATCATTAAAGTCCAATGAGGATAACATACTAGTGGTAAGTAATCTGTTTGATAATCCTCATCAAACAGGAGGATTAACATTGACGGTAGATAACATACTTTGTGGTAGATACCATACTATAGTAGAAATTCTACGGTAGATAGCATACTATAATAGCACCCTTCGTTCTTTACTCCATACATTATGGCTTCATTATGGACATCCATATTTCACTTCGTCCCAAAAAGCTGCTCGAAATACTCCTTTTCTTTCGTAATCCCCTATACTGTTTTTCTTACTCTATCGCCTTGCTTTTGTTCCTTTCCCTTAATGATATACAGTCAAACCTGCGCTAGTGAGACCCCTTGGGAATTTGATAAAGTGGGTCACATACAAAACTCATATTGCACTTTAGTATTTTTCATGTTAAAATTGATTTTCATGTTCTAGACATATTAGGTCTTCTATATTGGTTCATTTAAGATGTGGGGAAGTGGGTGCACTTAGAACCCTCCTAGCCCGTGCCCTATATAGGTTCCACAGTAGAATCCTCTCCTATTTTACCCACATCTCAATTTCATGATGGTCACTTTGTGTATCTACTTTAGTTTCTTAGTCTGCTGCCATACTTGTAGTACTGTAATTACAGAATTTCCTTCCAACTCTGGCATCTCTCTTTCAACTCTCTTTATTTTCTGTCACATATTCTTATTTAGTTCATCATACTCCCTTAACTCCCCCATTAATTACTTGTTCACACCTTCTGGTACTTCTTGCACATTCTTTTATTGATTTGAGGCAGACCAAACGAAATAAAAACAGGCTTTCTATTTCTATTGTTTTCTGACTCCCAGTCATGTGTTTTCCCACTGATTGCCTTTGTCACAGTGCACACAATGACCACATCAATTTACTAATTCTTGCACTACACAGTTCATCTATTATTCTCCACTGTAAATATATTTGGTGTCCTGAGTTGATATATTAGTGTACCATTCGTTCTTCTGTATAGCCGTACCTCGTGTCCCTATATCAATCAGTTTACTTATTGTATAACTGAACTGATAGTGAGGATTCCCTCTGGTACAGCCTGAAGAATCCCACTATTGCTCTTTGCTATCCATACTCTCTCTGTTACTGGTGTAAGTATGTTTTGTATCACGCTCTTCTCACTTTCTATTCTCTCTTGGATTCTCTCTCATTTTTATTGTTCTTTCTCCAGGTTTCATTCTCATGCCTTTCTTTCTACTGCACTTTTCTCTTTCACTTGTTGGCCACCACCTCTGCTTCCTTGAGATAATTTAGTTTAAACTCATCATAAAGTGATGAATAGTCAATTGCAACATGTAACTTCATACCTACTTTCAATGTTCAAGTTCTTTCAGTCCCTCCCTGTACAGTTCCACTTTCCATTCCCTTCTATCTTCTACATCTCGCACTTCACCAACTAAACAATACTTAGCTAATAGTTTTGCTCCTTGCCATAACAGCTCAGTGATCATTCCACCTGCATTATCTCAAAGATGTCTTCATAAGACCTACAAATTATGTTTCTTTTTTATCTGAAGCTTTTACCATTTTCTTTAAGGGGTTACTGTTTCCTATAGGCCTTTTATACATATGACCTCATATTTTAAATCGTTCCTTATAAAATGGTTTTGATTGGAACCTATTCTAGAAAAACATAGTCTTGCAAATTCCCTTTGAAAAGGGATTGCATTTAAACTTTTCCATGAAAAGAAATAGTTAAAAACATTCTTAAAGTTAAAAGTCCCTGGAAAATGTAGAGCTTCAGAATATCCTTTAAGATAGCGTACAGTCAGATTAAATCCTTCTTTGCGTTCAGTCGTTGCTTCCTAACTGCCCTATCCACCTTCTTGTATACTGCGTATCTTGCTCTCCTAGTCTTTTCTGTGCATATCGTTTGTCATGTTATTTTACCATCTGAACCATGGCTTCTTAATTCTCCTCTTCCATTCCATCTCTGTCATGATCCTTTTACAGACCAATCTCCTTTGTTGAGCCTTCTCCAATACCCTACTATTATGATTAAAATCATTTCTGATTCTATCACCTCATGGTTATGCACATTTATCTCAACATCATTATTTCTGCTACTTCTATTTGTGTTTTTTAGGTTTACCTTATTCCCCCCCATCTTGTAAACCATTGCCAATTTGATTACACTTTTATAAAGATTTCCTTTGAATATTTACACTAATCCTCTTGTCTCAAGATTTCTTTGACTACATACAATTGATACAAGCAATCTGTATTCTGTAGTTGAATTTTAAGTCCCTATTTCACTCCTTTGATGTTATCCGAGCCCAAATCCACTGTACCTGGTCTTCCTTCCCCTCCTGTCCATAGATATTCAACTTTATTCCTGTATTCCTGTATCTATTTCTTTCTTTTTTCAACTTCCACCTCTATTCTTTCTCCAGTCAATCCAACCAAAACCCTATCAGCAGCAGACACCTCTACATCTGATGTTATAAGGTCTATCGTAAGGTCAAAGCTGATCCTTGGTGCTGACCAATTCTCACCTTACACCTTTCTCTAATACCAACAGTTTCTTATGTGTGTGGTTACGTCTCGATACGTATCCGGTATCAATGTAACATAGTTTTGGAGAAACCCTTCCCTCTCTTACTGTACATGTCTATACTTCCTGCCTTTATACATTGTTTTTTTTTTTCCAAATCAATCCTCATTTATTGCAGTTTCCCTTTTTATTCTTTCTTGTATAATTTTCTCATGAATCTACAGTGTGTGATATCAGTTTTATCCCACATAATTAGAGCAGTCTGGGAAATCCCCTTTTCATTAATACTTTGGGACCATGAGGCTGTTCATCCACCTTCCTGGTAACCATTCTTGGTGATAGATTTTAAATGTCCAGATTCACGGTATATTTATCCCTTCACTTTACAAACATTTTCACTCGTTGACTGGTATACCATCAGGTCTTGCTGCCTTTCCCATTTTCATTTTATCAAATGGTCTTTTCACTTTCTTTCTACCTATATTAATATTACTCTTTGGTGGCCATAGTCTGTTATGCTTTCAGGGTTATCTTCATTTAATAACTTTGAACTGAATCTCGGTATATCTGTTTTTTTTTTGCTATCTTGCGTTGTAATGAGACTGTGCGGTTATCATGAACTAGAATAAAACACACTTCTATTTTTATTCTTCTTTATTAAAGACACACATTCAAAGTTTTATCTTGAATATCACTTTAATTCCTAACCCTATCACTAACTTTCATACATGAAGTACTGTACTTTGCCCTCTATTTCCCTTTGCCCAAAATTGTCACAACATAATATTTACCTAAACCAACTAAACTAAGTAATATCACCAATCTTCAATCTAATAAACCTAACACTGAATTTTGTACTAAATTACAAACAAATATGAATTCTGTATCATAACACGACACTATATTTTTGTCATTATGCCCCAGCAACATAAATCACACACAAAATATCACATTAGTTTTCACAAAAACATCACAATTTTCTATGATCCAATAATGTTTTTGCAAGTACATTATTTATTCAAGCTGTCAACTTCTTCCTTTCTTACAGCCTTCTTTACCGTTAATCTTTGACAGCGTGTTCTCTGTCACTGCCACTTTTATCAGAATTGTACTCTCTCTTCTTACTGTCGGCTTCACTTTTAGTCATTGACAAAGGCTTGTTAAATTGACTATCACTATCATTAGAATTCCTATTTCTTATTGCTAGTTTTACTCATACATTGACAAAAGCATATCTATATCGCTTTCATTAGCTTCTGAAATACCATAACTCACACCACCAAGTCCCCCTTAAATTAACTCTGGTGTCTCAAAAAAAAAAAAAGAAAATACCCGGGAATTGTGATGTAGGCTACAATCCCAGAGTTCAACATTGCAGCACAAGAAAACAGAATTATTTGAAGAGGCAAATGGACAAAACATCGGATCGTAAAAAAGATAAACGCCAACTTTTTAGAAATAAGACTACTGTACTACATTAATCTTTCCATCCGTCATTAAGAAATCAGCTTTTATAAACCGCTGTGCAATCCTTTTCTGTATATATGCTGTCCGTAGTTCTCATAGTTACGAATCTTTTCCAGCTAGATCTTGCTCTCACATCTCAAAACCCTTCTTCGTAGAGTACCATTATTCCATTTGAAATCTGGTTACCAATATTCAATTTGACTGGTGTTTTTTACCGATTCTGATAACCTTAGCTGAAGAATTTTCCTTTTCCCTTCTTGGTGTTCTTAACCTTTTTACCCCCAAAGGACGTACTGGTACATTTCACAAAAGCCATCCCTTTACCCCCATGGACGTACCGGTACGTCCTCGCAAAAAAATGCTATAAAATTTTTTTTTTCATATTTTTCATAATTTTTTGAGAAAATTCAGGCATTTTCCAAGAGAATGAGACCAACCTGACCTCTCTATGACAAAAATTAAGGCTGTTAGAGCAATTTAAAAAAATATACTGCAAAATGTGCTGGGAAAAAAATAACCCCCTGCGGGTTAAGGGTTGGAAATTTCCAAATAGCCTGGGGGAAAAAGGGTTAATTGAAGTTAATATATCGAGAACATCATTTTATTCTCTCGAGTGTTTTCAGTTGTTTTCCCCGAAGACTACAGATGTTTTCCCTCTTACAAGACCTGGCCATCTTCTAGCACAACACACTCATCCACTTTCCTCATTACCATTTGCCTATCTTAATTGTTTATGGCATTGAAATTTCCTGCTCTGATTATCAACAGCATCTGTCTCAATTGGTACTGATCTCCCTCCCCACACACTTCTATTTTACAACATCAAGATATTTACGTTCCTAGTAATATATTAGTTTCTTAATCCGTCCATTATAATGATAGAGATCAATATATAGCTCAACTTCATTTGCTAATCTTGCCACTCTCTCCACTCTTGACATAATTGTTTGTGTAGGTACTCTATCACTTGCTTCTCATATTCTACAAGTATGTGGTATAATTCATCCTTCTTTGCAAGGCAGTTGTCTTATAATTATTTTAGTACTGTACAAAGAATACATGTTGTTGACACCTAGAAAATATTCTGACTTTTAGCTAGCACTTCTCCAATATTTTTAATACCAAAATTAAGCAATCTTATACTACTTACGTGTAAAATTTAATGTATTCCTTTCCTCTGTTTATTATTGCTGTCATACTTATTTTTATCCTTCATCTGGTTCTATACATTTCTTTATCATTTACACTAGGGAATCTATCTAACCTTGTTCAGATATACTGCAGTATTCTCTAACAGTGTTTTAATCTAGTAACATTATTGTTGTCGTATAATTTTCAAAACAGCCCATATTTGTTCTAGAGTAAAGTCTATTCATATACTGTATTTCTGCACTACACACTTTTATTCTTCACTATTTGTAGCCTTACCTGCTACTAGCATTGCTATATCACAAGCTTTGTACGTTGTGGAAGAGATGTGTAAAGATGACCATAATTCCAAGAAAATTCTATCTCGGAAGAAGGACCATTATGCCAAAATAATGGTTCTCCTATATCCTCTCTATACTTTATATCTTTAATCTGCACTCCACGCTTTATACCCTAGTCTACCACACTTTAAAACCATTTCAATTTGCTTTGTCTTTCACAGTCCTTACATCGAATAACCTCTTCACAGTATAAAACAAACACCCAATGACCATGTACCTGTAACACCTCTGTTTACTGTATATCATCTGACCTTCCATCTGTGATTTACATTCCTGTTTTTATTCACCCGAGCATATTCAGTATACATTCCCTCTGCCATCCCATTCTCTCTGACGTCAGCTTCCATGATATTCATACAAAAACTTAGCCATGTAATTCACAGGGTAGATTTATCAATACATCCTTATTGGACTTTTAAACTTTGGGACTTGTTTATCCTATCTACTCCCTCCATACATTGCCTTCACATTTATTCACATTAGTAGGCTGTCAATAAAACAATTTTGTACCACCAACTGTGCATAAGGCCCTGCTGCATACTCCCTCCTTAATCTCACAATTCCTTAATTATCCTAACGTGGCCTACGCCTTCCCTGAACCATTCCAAAAGCATGTCTTGCAGAATCCAAGACAGAATAGCTGTAGTTAATACCACACTATACTGATCACTGCTGGTGCCAAGACCTTTGAAACTTCTCACATGCCTCCAAAGCTGGTTGTAACTTCCACAGAGGCTCGACATAGGCTCCCTTACCTATTAAAAACCTCCTTTGGAATCATTAAAAACATATATTACCCTCCTTTTCATAAAACCAAACCATGTGTTTCTTTCCATGTATAGGTCTCACATCTTTAAACTTTTTTCATACTCTTTTCCTTTAAACCACACATCCAGTAATTCCTAAGATATTCTTTATCTGGCCATTACCTATACATACCGCTGCATCTCTCTTGTGGCCCCACTAATTAAGATTCCTCATAACCTCATGTACTGTACTATGAACTACACACTTTTATTTTTTCCTATTCCATCCTTTTTAGCCTTACTAACAACATGTATAAGAGATGTATAAAGATGACCACAATTTCAAAATCTTCCTATTCTAAAAGCGTGATCACAGTCACCATTATTCCAAAATAATGGTTCTCCTATCTGCTTTCCATACATAATACCTTCTCCTATTTGCACTCCACACTTTATACTTTATTCCACCACTTAAAAACATTTCAATCTTCTTTGTATGTCTACAATCCTTACACTGACAAATCTCGTTGAAAGTAAACGAATAGGCACCCAATGACCATCAACCTGTAATATCTCAAATTTCTGTATATCATCTGTTCTACCACCTCTCTGATTTATAATTCTGCTTTATTCACCCTAGCATATCTAGTACACAGTCCGCTGCCAACCCTTTCCCTCTTACGTCAGCTCCCATGATACTCATCCAGAAACTTAACAAAGACTTTTTCTCGGTGACAATACTGTTGTAGTTATCAGTATATATTGATAGGCCTTGAATTTTGGGGCTTTTCCTTCCTACTTACACCCTTCATTCCTTGCATACACATCCACCTGAAATTCATAATCCCACACAATCTCTGGCATGTCATTGTCTTTTAGACATTTATTTTCTCATTTCATTATCCATGGACTCTGGCTAGAAACTTCTTAAGCATGTCTTATTTATATTCTTATTCTATAACTACTTCCTATTTAGTTAACATTTTATAGCAGATTTGTTTCTAAAGTAATATCTGTTTTTCTTACTTATTCAAATTCACTTGTTCTTATGGTACCTAGCACCTTACTCGCTATCATGTATCACAGTAACATAGTTTTGGAGAAACCCTTCCCTCTCTTACTGTACATGTCTATACTTCCTGCCTTTGTACGTTGTGTTTTTTTTTTTTTCCAAATCAATCCTCATTTATTGCAGTTTCCCTTTTTATTCTTTCTTGTATAATTTTCTCATAAATCTACAGTGTGTGATATCAGTTTTATCCTACATAATTAGAGCAGTCTGGGAAATCCCCTTTTCATTAATACTTTGGGACCATGAGGCTGTTCATCCACCTTCCTGTTAATCATTCTTGGTGATAGATTTTAAATGTCCAGATTCACAGTATATTTATCCCTTCACTTTACAAACATTTTCACACATTGACTGGTATACCATCAGGTCTTGCTGCCTTTCCCATTTTCATTTTATCAAATGGTCTTTTCACTTTATTTCTTCCTATATTAATATTACTCTTTGGTGGCCATAGTCTGTTATGCTTTCAGGGTTTTCTTCATTCAATAACTTTGATCTGAATCTCTCTCTATCTGCTTTTTTGCTCTCTTGCGTTGTAATGATACTGTGCGGTTATCATGAACCAGAATAAAACACACTTCACCTTTAATTCTTCTTTATTAAAGACATATACATTCAAAGTTTTATCTTGAATATTACTTTAATTCATAACCCTATCACTAACTTTCATACATGAAGTACTGTACTTTGCCCTCTATTTCCCTTTGCCCAAAATTGTCACAATATAATATTTACCTAAACCAACTAAACTGAGTAATATCACCAATCTTCAATCCAATAAACCTAACACTGAATTTTGTACTAAATTACAAACTAATATGAATTTTGTATCATAGCACGAGACTATATTTTTTTCATTATGCCCCAGTATTGTTTTCTCAGTGTATAAAGATTTTTTTTCTAAGGGTAAATACAATACACTACATAAATCGCACACAGAATATCACTTTAGTTTCACAAAAACATCACAATTTTCTATGATCCAGTAATGTTTTTGCAAGTACATTATTTATTCAAGCTGTCAACTTCTTCTTTTCTTACAGCCTTCTTTAGCGTTAATCTTTGACTGCGTGTTCTCTGTCACTGCCTCTTTTATCTTACTGTTGGCTTCACTTTTAGTCATTGACAAAAACTTGTTAAATTGACTATCACTATCATTAGAATTCCTATTTCTTCTTATTGCTAGTTTTACTCGTACATTGACAAAAGCATATCTATATCGCTTTCATTAGCTTCTGAAGTACCATAACTCACACCACCAAGTCCCCCTTAAATTAACTGTGGTGTCTCAAAAAATAAAAAATAAAAATACCAGGGAATTGTGATGTAGGCTACAATCCCGAAGTTCAACATTCCACCACATGAAAACAGAATTATTTGAAGTGGCAAATAGACAAAACATCGGATCGTAAAAAACATAAACGCTAACTTTTTAGAAATAAGACTACTGTACTACGTTAATCTTTCCATCCATCATTAAGAAATCAGCTTTTATAAACCGCAGTGCAATCCTTTTCTGTATGCTGTCCATAGTTCTCATAGTTACGAATCTTTTCCAACCAGATCTTGCTTTCACATCTCAAAACCCTTCTTCGTAGAGTACCATTATTCCATTTGAATCTGGTCACTAATATTCAATTTGACTCTTGTATTTGTTACCAATTCTGAAGAATTTTGCTTTTCCTTTCTTGTTTTTCTTAATTGAAGTTAATATATCGAGAACATCATTTTATTCTCTCGAGTGTTTTCAGTTGTTTTCCCCGAAGACTACAGATGTTTTCCCTCTTACGAGACCTGGGGCCATCTTCTAGCACAACACACTCATCCATTTTCCTCATTACCATTTGCCTATCTTAATTGTTTATGGCATTGAAATTTCCTGCTCTGATTATCAACAGCATCTGTCTCAATTGGTACTGATCTCCCTCCCCACACACTTCTTTTTTACATCAAGATATTTACGTTCATAGTATTATTTTAGTTTCCTAATCAGTCCATTATAATGATAGGGATCAATATATAGCTCAACTTCATTTGCTAATCTTGCCACTCTCTCTTCACTCTTGACATAACAATGTTTGTGTAGGTATTCTATCACTTGCTTCTCATATCCTACAAGTATGTGGTATAATTCATCCTTCTTTGCAAGGCAGTTGTCTTATAATTATTTTAGTACTGTACAAAAAATACATGTTGTTGACACTTCTAGAAAATATTCTGACTTTTAGCTAGCACTTCTCCAATATTTTTAATACCAAAATTAAGCAATCTTATACTACTTACGTGTAAAATTTAATGTATTCCTTTCCTCTGTTTATTATTGCTGTCATACTTATTTTTATCCTTCATCTGCTTTTATACATTTCTTTATCATTTACACTAAGGAATCTATTTAACCTTGTTCAGATATACTGTAGTTTTCTCTACTAGTGTTTTAATCTAGTACCATTATTGTTGTCATATAATTTTCAAAACAGCCCATATTTGTTCTACAGTAAAGTCTATTCATATACTGTATTTCTGCACTACACACTTTTTTTTCTTAGTCCACCATTTGTAGCCTTACCAGCTACTAGCATTGCTATATCACAAGCTTTGTACGTTGTGGAAGAGATTGTGTAAAGCTGACCATAATTCAAAATAAAATTCTATCTTATAAGAATGACCATTATACCAAAATAATGATGCTCCTATATCCTCTGTATACTTTATATCTTTTATCTGCACTCCACCCTTTATACCTTAGTCCACCCCACTTTAAAACCATTTCAATTTCCTTTGTCTTTCACAATCCTTACATCGAATAACCTCTTCACAGTATAAAACAAACACCCAATGACCATGTACCTGTAACACCTGTTTGCTGCATATCATCTGACCTTCCACTTCTGATTCACACACCTGTTTTTATTCACCCCAGCATATCCAATGTACATTCCTCTGCCATCCCCTTCTCTCTGACGTCAGCTTCCACGTGTCCGGAAAATTCACCGCCAGCAATTCACCGCCAGCAAATCACCGCCAGCAAATCACCGTTAAAGAAAATTCACCGCCAGCAATTCACCGCCAGCATACCATTCACCGTTAAAGAATTTACCAAATAATAAATCTCTAATTTTTTTTTATTTTACGCATTATAAAGGACATGTTGTTGCTACGACATTCTATTTATTTGTTCATACATTCATAATTAAAATAACTGCTTAAAAGGAAAAGAAATAAAATAAAATTTTTATAAAATATAAATTCGTACATAAAAATCTAGTATGAAATATTATGAGCTATTCCACGCAAGTAATCAATAACATTTATATCTGGATCATAGTTTCCGACAAGTCTTCGAAGTCGTTGGGCGCAATCTCGATATTTTTTCTTTTTCTTGGGAGGTTCCTGACCAGCCAAGTATTGCTCAAATCTAACTTGATTTAATGCCTGTTCTTTCTTAATGCAGTCATTAAATTTCCAGATGTTTGGATGGCATGCTGTCATCTGTTCTTCAAAAGCTCTGTGCCACCCTTCTACAGAATTGTTTGTCTTTGGCAAATTATGTAATACAGCTTCATAAACGTTCCACATTTCGTGCGGAAATTGGGGTGGTCGACGACGCAGTCTTCTGTCTGGACGTCCTATCCAGGTATCTTCGAAATAATCCAAGACTTCTTGGACCTCAGGGGGGAAAATATCGCTGTCACATAACTCTTCGAATGTAGATACGACTCTCTCTATTGGTACGAATGCTATTGGAGGGAGCATTCGCAGACTTAAAGCAAAATCTGCGTCATTTTCATACCTCTCTTTTAACCCATGACATTGAATAGTACGCATGATACACTGGCAAAAATGGAAAAAAACGGCTTTTTGGCTTAATTTGGAGAAATGTGTTTTTACATGCTTTTATCATAGCTTTTTCAAAATCTGTTGTTATTGACAAAGGGGGTAGAGACGTGAGTGAGTTCTTTATCTTTCCCAAAAATATTTCATACGTTTCTTGAGATTTATCTGGCAATAAGGCATATACTAACGGCAATGAAATATTTTCCTTTAAACCATGTAGAGTGTATAACTGAAAGAATAATAACAGGACGGTTTTGAAGGTTCCATCCGCATACCAATGTTGGCTTTCAGCTAACAATTGTAGATTTCGCTGCGTGCTGAAGATCATTATGCGCTTCTCAATATTACCAGAATCAAAATATAAGAACTCCTCCCCATTTGGCAACGTAGTAAAACCCTCACTTTGAATGAACCCATGGGCCATTTTAAAGAAGTGTGTTAGATATGTATGCCTAAAAGAGCGAGACAACACTGAACCGCAATGAAAGTGTTGCTTCAAAGGGTTGAGAAAATTTTAATTTATAAAGAATAAAACTCAATAATGAGTGAACTGTTAATTTTTGTTTTCAAACGGTCTATTAACTACCATTTAGGATAATTTTGAAACGATTGTTAGGCGATAAAATATTCTAAAAAAGAAAATGGGTGAATTGTTTTGCGATGAATTGTTAGGCGGTGATTTGCTAGCGGTGAATTTTCCTTAACGGTGAATTGCTGGCGGTGATTTGCAGGCGGTGAATTGCTGGCGGTGAATTTTCCTAAACTCCAGCTTCCATGATAATCATGCAAAAACATAACCATTTAATTCCCAGGGTAGATTCATCAATACATCCATATTGGACTTAAACTTTGGAACTTGTTTTTCGTATCTACTCCCTCCATACATTGCCTTCACATTTATTCACCATATTAGTCTGTCAATAACACAATTTTCCACCACCAACTGTCCATACGGCCCTCCTGCATACTCCCTCCTTAATCTCACAATTCCTTAATTATCCTAAAGTGGCCTATGCCTTCTCTGGACCATTCCAAAAGCATGTCTTGCAGAATCCAAGACAGAATAGCTGTAGTTAATACCACACCATACTGATCACTGCTGGTGCCAAGACCTTTGAAACTTCTCACATGCCTCAACAGCTGGTTGTAACTTCCAAAGAGGCTTGACATAGGCTCCCATACCTATTAAAAAACTTCTTTGGGATCATTAAAAACATATATTACCCTTCTTTTCATAAATCCAAACCATGTATTTCTTTCCATGTATAGGTCTCACATCTTAAAACTTTATACTCTTTTCCTTTAAACCACACATCCAGTAATTCCTTAAGATATTCTTTATCTGGCCATTACCTATACATACCGCTGCATCTATCCTGTTAAAGTGGCCCCACTAATTAAAATTCCCCATAACCTCATGTACTGTACTATGAACTACACACTTTTATTTTTTCCTATTCCATCCTTTTTAGCTTTACTAACAACACACACAGCTGTATCACATCCTTTGTACATCCTGGGAGAGATGTATAATGCTGACCACAATTTCAAAATCATCCTATTCTGAAAGCGTGATCACAGTGATCATTATTCCAAGATAATGGTTCTCTTATATGCTTTCCATACATAATACCTTCTCCTATTTGCACTCCACACTTTATACTTTAATCCACCGCACTTAAAAACATTTTAATCTTCTTTGTATGTCTACAATTCTTACACTGACCATTCTCGCTAAAATAAAAGAACAGGCACCCAATGACCATCAACCCGTAATATCTCACATTTCTGTATATCATCTGTTCTCCCACCCCTCTGATTTATAATTCTGCTTTATTCACCCTAGCATAATTAGTACACAGTCCGCTGCCAACCCTTTCTCTCTTACGTCAGCTTCCATGATATTCATCCAGAAACTTAACGAAGACTTTTTCTGGGTGACTATACTGTTATAGTCATCAGTAGATATTGATAGGCCTTGAATTTTGGTAGATATTTCTTCCTACTTACACCCTTCATTCCTTGCAGACACATCCATCAGAAATTCATAATCCCACACAATCTCTGGCACGTCATCCTCTTTTAGACATCTATTTTCTCATTTCATTATCCATGGACTCTGACTAGAAACTTCTTAAGCAGGTTTTATTTATATTCTTATTCTATAACTACTTCATATTTGGTTAACATTTTGTTGTAGATTTGTTCCTAAAGTAATATCTGTTTTCTTGCTTATTCAAATTCACTCGTTCGTATGGTACCTAGCACCTTACTCGCTCAGTCACTCACATTAATTCACCTATGTTAATTTCTTACATACTCAATAATACGGGTTTCCCTCTTTAGATGCAGAATCTCATGATTTTCCATCTTCCATACACATATCTCTATGGCTATATCAATTTCTATTTAGAATTTCTCCCTATGTCAGTCCATTATTAGCCTAGAAGTACTGTTTTTAAGGTTTATCTTATACAATTTGCAGAAACTCCCCCTCTGTAGTCATATGCTTTTTAGCAGGCATAGTCCTTTTTTTTTTTCTTTCTATATTCCATTTTTGTTGTCTGCATAAATTACATCTACTGTATCCCTCCCTGGTATGAGCTTTGGTATATATATGTCCCTTCACTTTGTCATATATTCCCCTACCTGAACTAGTATACCATCAGTTCTTGCTGTATTTCCCCCTTTTTTCCTATACTACTTCCATCTCGTCTCATCTCTACATATTTACACTTTTGTCCTTTTTGGCTCGCAATTTTTCTCTATTGTTACATTGCTCCTTTTACAAGTCAGAAAATATATTTTGACCTGTCTTCCTTCTCAACAGGAAGTTGTGTTGATTGTCGTATCAATGCTAATGTTTTATAATTTTATGATCGCATTCAATATGTTCATTTATATTACCTATAATGCTTAGTCTTTCTTCCAGTTCTTTTTATATCGTCATTTTATCCATCTCTCTCCAGAATCTATTCATAACTTTTTCACATCCTACTTGTGCTGCAAAAATATCATATACTCAAAACGATTAAATCACAGCAATATTTTTCTCTTTTTGCTATTCAATTTTTATTTTCATCTGTAATATTTTTCCTTCATTTTCTTGTTAAGGAAGACTATTACTGCACTTCCTCCACTCATGTCAGCTCCAGTATATAATACCTTAAATATTACTTTATTCTCTAGCCCTATCACTAATTTTTTTATATGGCAGATACTGTACTAAACTCTGTTTCCCTTTTCTCAGAATGATGACAGCATATTTTTCACCGTGACATATTCATCATCACCTCCTCCTACGTCTATTGACACAAAGGCCCTCGGTTAGATTTGGCCAATCGTCTCTATCTTGAGCTTTCAAATCAATGCTTCTCCATTCATCATTATCTTTATGCTACATAGTCCTCAGCCATGTAGGACTGGGTCTTCCAACTCTTCTAGTGCTTTGTGGAGCCCAGTTGAAAGTTTTGTGAACTAATCTCTTGGGGAGTGCGAAGAGCATGCCCAAACCATCTCCATCTACCCCTCACCATGATTTCATACACATATGGCACTTTAGTAATCTTTCCTATATTTTCATTTCTAATCCTGTCCTGCCATTTAACTCGCAATATTCTTCCGAGGGCTTTGTTTTCAAATCTACAAAATTTGTTGGATTTTGTTTCAATATTAGAATAAACTTAAAACTTCTTTTTTCAATATACTTACCCGATGATCATATAGCTGTCAGCTCTGCTGCTCGACAGAAAAAACCTACGGGCGGAATATGCCAGTGATCGCTATACAGGTGGGGGTGTACATCAACAGCGCCATCTGTCAAGTAGGTACTCAAGTACTCGATGTCAACATCGAACCAATTTTCTCTCTGTCGTGCCAATGGCAAGACCTACTAAATACGCCGTCCCTAACTGGATTTGTTTTCACAACGTTTTGGTGAAGTAGACTTTTCCAGTTTTGAGCCTTCGCTATGCAAGGGTTTTATCTTCATTTCAAAACTTGAACTCGTTTTGGATAGATTTAATTATGGTGACGAAGAGAGTATGGACTCTCTTTCACTTTTAAATGGCCGACCCTTCCCTTAGACGGAAGTGTGTTTAGGTTTTTGGTAATTTTGCTTAACAAGTTATAGATCTTTTTATTTTATATCTCCGCCTTTATAGGCCTCTTCGATTAACTTTCCATTTATTATAAACTTATAAAAAATTAATTTTTGTTTGTTTATATGCGACCTTTCCTAATAGTAGGCAGTCCTTACTTGGAACCGAAGTTAATTAACATTGAGCCCGTCATATCGTTTTTAACCTTTTAAGAATTTTATACTATTTTTAATGTTTTATGAAAGAATTTCTTTGATAGTCTCGTACTGTTTTCAAAGATGAACTAACGTTTAGTTTTTAGTCTCCGCAGTTGTTGAAGTTCAGAACGTTCAACATGCGCTCTATCGTTACGATAGAGAGAGAGTGTATCACGGTTTCACGTTTCAGTAAGAGTAAACCGATTCTAGCGTTTCGTTCATTCTTTCTTAGCTTAAATGGTTTAAATTCTAAATAAAGGAACTTTTTATTTGGGAAACCTTTCAGTTTTTTCCTTTTAGCAAATAACATGTTTTAACGATATATAATTGGGCTCTTCTCTCAGGTGCTAAGTCAAGAGAGAAGAGAGTGAGAGATAGAGACGGAGGGAGAGAGAGGAGAATAAACGTTTCGTTCAAGCGGGTAACGTTGTTCTCGTTTTTTTTACTCTTCTCCCTAGTCGCTGTAGGGGAAGAAGGTAAAACGTTTCTAGAGTTTTATTCTTGTTCCCAGGCTTTATGCGGTGAGAGATTGTAAACGTAGTTTATTTGATCTAGTGTTTAGTCTCTTTTCCAGCCACTGAATTCGTTTTTTACTCTTCTCCCTAGTCGCTGTAGGGGAAGAAGGTAAAACGTTTCTAGAGTTTTATTCTTGTTCCCAGGCTTTATGCGGTGAGAGATTGTAAACGTAGTTTATTTGATCTAGTGTTTAGTCTCTTTTCCAGCCACTGAATTCTTTATCTTTATTTATGTTTTTCTGTTGCATTGTAAAACTGTTTTCGCAATTACTACCTTTTAATGAAGGATAGGATTGCGTGTTTCAGGTAGAAATCGGTTAAAGTTTTGATTTCAGTGAAATAAGTGCAAACAGAAAATCAAAAGTGATAAAGTGATATGCGCAAAGTGTTACAGTGTTGCGTCCGAGGGTTCGTCTGTTCGTGCCAGTTGTTCACCTAGTCCGGGACCTCTTACAAGCTCCCAAGCCCAGGGGAGAAGTAATGTCGAACGACTTATGGGTTCCACAGGCCTTGATCGACGAACAGACGTTTTTTCCCTCCCTGGTTTCGGGCGTATCTACACACGTTGCCGACGTGAGATCGCCCCACCCACACAAAGACGAGAGAGCCCATTTATTCCTCGTCTGCGGAAGAGGTTTCTCGTAGAAACCATGGACCAAATCTTGCAGCTTTTAAGTGCAAGTCGGTCCCTTCCGCGCAAGTCCAACGGCCTAGGTGTAGCCACTGGGTCAGTTCGGACTCACTGCAGTCATCCGACGACTGCACACCTCCCAAGAGAGGCAAGGTGGTACCGCAACAGGCAGTAACTCCGTCTGTTGCCGCACCAGCTGTTTTAGACCCTGTCACAACGGACAGTAACTCCGTTTGTTGCCGTTTTTTGTAGACCCTAAGTGGTCTTTACTGCAGTCTCTGCAGACTCAGTTAGCTGCGGTTATGCAGGAGTTTCGTGCGGAGAAGGTTTACACTGCTCTCGTTAGCCTACAACCTGCCACGGTTGTGCGCCCAGCTCACGCTGAGGCTGCCTGCTCCCACACTCCGGCTGCGGAGAGCTCCACCTCCGATGCGCAATCGACCCTGCCAGACGCATGTTAACGTTAGCCGACGTGCGGCTCCCTCCGTTAACATGCGTGAGCTACCGCATCAGCAGTGGGAAGGTGGAGTCAAGCTGCCGTGTTTTGACGCGATGCGTTAGTTTCCGCAACCCACGGCAGTCCCCACCACGTACCTCCACTCCGCTTTGGTTGTTGCCTGCTCCCACACTCCGACTGCTGAGAAGGTTGACGATGCACCCGTTTGCCTACAACCTGCCACGGTTGTGCGCCCAGCATGGCTGCCTGCTCCCACACTCTTGTTGTGAGAGCTCCTCCACCCATGCGCAGTCGACCCTGCCAGACGCATGCTGACTCCTACAGACACACGGAGCACTCCGTTGCCGTGCGTGAGCTACCACAAGCTGCCGTGTTTTGACACGGTGTGTCAGCCTCCGCAACCCACTGTGGTTACCGCCACTCGCCCGCAGCAGACTAGTCAGTCAGGAGTTGAGGCTTCCCCACACAGCTTTGGTTGTTGCCAGCTCACAGACTGTCAAGCAGTTACATGACGTTGCCTTCTGGTCTGCTACTAATGCACCAGTGCTGTATGTCCTCACGCACCTGTTGTGGTTGACAGTTCAGTTTTTGACAGTTCACAGACTGTCAAGCAGTTACATAACGTTGCCTTCTGGTCTGCTGCTTATGCACCAGTGAGACCCTCACTGAGATAACCTAGCTTTTCTCGGACATGGTTCCTGTAGATGAGAAAGTGCTGTTCTCCCTCCTTCTGATATTCCTTTGAGGAGAGGAGCCTTAAGCTGCTTAGCCTCCTATGGACTTTAATTAAAGCATAACAAGGCTTCCAGGGATGGTAAATGGTTCCGCTTCAGTCGCTAACCCCGTCTGTTGCCACACCTGCTCCCATAGACCCTAATGGGCTTTGTTGCAAGACATGCAGTCCAAGCTTGTGTCCTTGATAGAGGATTTTTTACGGAGAAGAACCTTCTAGCCATCAACCTTCCTACCGGTTGGTTGTACGCCCTGTTGACGCTGAGGTATCCTACTCACGTCCGCCAGTCGAGATGGTTCCTCCACCGGTGCGACCCAGTGTGGGTTGCCAGTCGCACGTTGACGTTAAGCGACTCTCGGAGGTGGTTGTGGACGTTCAGTGTGTCACTAGGAAGACGTTCAACAACCAGCAGAGGTGACTTGTTGTGACGCAGTGCGGCAACCTCAGCAACCCGGTAGGGGGTTGACTGCACAACCCAGACAGTCTAGACAGTTTCGGGTTGACGCTGTACTTCCTCGCGTCCCCATGGTTGACAGTTCACAGACTGTGCAGCAGTACCATGATCTTGTGTCCGGCTCCGTCACGCATCCGCCAGTGCGACCGGATTCAGCGAGTCAGACGTTGCCCACTCCGTTGCCGTTTCCTCATCAGTTTCGGATGAGGAACCCTCTGATGAGGACATTGCTGAACAAGACGATCAACCCCTAGCCCTTCTATCCATCCAGAAGATGCTGAAGAAGGAACACTGCCCTGTCAGGCTGTGGATGAGTCTGGTTAGGACACTGTCATCCGTGGTTCAATTTGTGTCACTTGGAAGACTACACCTCCGTCCTCTTCTGTATCATCTAGCTTTTCACTGGAAAAGGACAAGACGCTAGAAGCGGTCTCGATCCCGGTTTCCGGAAAGATAAAGTCTGGTCTGACTTGGTGAAAGGACTTTATCAACCTTTGAAAGGGTCTTCCCCTGACTGTTCAGACTCCCAACCACGTTCTCTTCTCGGACGCATCGGAAGTAGGCTGGGGTGCGACCTTAGGCGGTAGGGAATGCTCGGGATTATGGAACTCGAGTCAAAGGACAATGCATTTCAACTGCAAGAAGCTTCTGGCAGTTCGTCTGACCTGGAAAAGCTTCAGGTCTCTCCTTCAAGGCAAAGTGGTGGAGGTGAACACGGTCAACTCCCTGCTTTGACGTACATCTCCAAGCAAGGAGGGACCTACTCTCTGACATGGTACGAGTTCGCAAGTGACCTCCTCTCCTGTTCAACAGGTCTAGACTTTTCACTAGTAACGAGGTTCATCCAAGGCAACTTGAATGTCATAGCAGATTGTCTCAGTAGGAAGGGACAAATAATTCCAACATATTGGACCCTCCACAAGGATGTATGCAAGAGACTTTGGGCCACCTGGGGCCAGCCAACCATAGATCTCTTCGCAACCTCGATGACCAAGAGGCTCCCAATACTTTGCTCACCTATCCCGGACCCAGCAGTAGTTCATATAGATGCCTTTCTACTAGATTGGTCTCATCTAGATCTATATGCATTCCCTCCGTTCTAGATTGTCAACAAGGTACTGCAGAAGTTCGCCTCTCACGAAGGGACAAAGTTGACGCTAGTTGCTTCCCTCTGGCCCGCGAGAGAATAACTTACCGAGGTACTTCGATGGCTAGTAGACGTTCCCAGAACACTTCCCCTAAGGGTGGACCTGCTACGTCTGCCACGCGTAAAGAAGGTACTCCAAGGCCTCCACGCTCTTCGTCTGACTGCCTTCAGAATATCGAAAGACTCTCGAGAACTAGAGGTTTTTCGAAGGAGGCAACCAGAGCGATTGCTAGAGCAAGGAGAACATCCAGCCTTAGAGTCTACCAATCGAAGTGGGAAATCTTCCGAAACTGGTGCAAGTCAGTATCCGTATCCTCGACCAATACCTCTGTAACTCAAATAGCTGACTTCCTCTTATATCTGAGGAAAGAACGATCTCTTTCAGCTCCCACTATCAAGGGTTACAGAAGCATGTTGGCATCAGTCTTCCGTCACAGAGGCTTAGATCTTTCAAACAATAAAGAAATACAGGACCTCCTTAAGTCTTTTGAGACCACGAAGGAGCGTCGTTTGGTTACACCTGGGTGGAATTTAGACGTGGTTCTAAGATTCCTTATGTCAGACAGGTTCGAACCACTTCAATCAGCCTCCCTGAAAGATCTCACCTTTAAGACTCTTTTCCTGATATGCTTAACCACAGCTAAAAGAGTCAGTGAGATTCATGCCTTCAGCAAGAACATCGGATTCTCATCCGAAACGGCTACATGTTCTACAACTTGGTTTTCTAGCCAAACACGAGCTGCCTTCTCGGCCTTGACCAATATCGTTCGATATTCCAAGCTTATCGTATGGTTGGAAATGAACTAGAAAGATTATTATGTCCTGTAAGAGCTCTTAAGTTCTTTTTTAAAAAAACCTTTACGAGGCCCGTCTGAAGCTTTATGGTGTTCAGTTAAGAATCCATCTTTGCCTATGTCAGAGAATTCTTTTTCCTATTTTATCAGACTGTTAATACGAGAAGCTCATTCCCTTCTGAATGAGGAAGACCAAGCTTGGCTGAAGGTAAGGACACACGAAGTTAGAGCTGTCACAACTTCCGTGGCCTTTAAACAAAATAGATCTCTGCAAAGTATATTCGACGCAACCTATTGGAAAAGCAAATCAGTGTTCGCGTCTTTTATCTTAAGAATATCCAGTCTCTTTACGAGAACTGCTACACTCTGGGACCATTCGTAGCAACGAGTGCAGTAGTGGTGGGGGCTCCACCACTACAATTCCCTAATTCCAGAACCTTTTTAATCTTTCTCTTGAAATAGTTTTGGGTTGTCCGGAAGGCTAAGAAGCCTTTCGCATCCTACTTGATTTGGCGGGTGGTCAAAATCATTTCTTGAGAAGCGCCTAGATTAGAGGTTTTGATGAGGACCTTTAGTATGGGTTGCAACCCTTCATACTTCAGCTCCTAGGAGTCGCTCAGCATCCTATGAGGATCGCGAGGCTCAGTAAGGAAGACGTACTTAAAAAGGCAGAGTAATTGTTCAAGTCGTCTTCCTTACCAGGTACTTATTTATTTTATGCTTGTTATTTTGAATAACTGCTAAAATGAAATACGGAATACTTAGCTCATAATAATGTCAACATGTAATGCTGGTCTCTACCCACCCCCCTGGGTGTGAATCAGCTATTTGATCATCGGGTAAGTGTAATATTGAAAAATGTTATTTTCCTTAGTAAAATAAATTTTTGAATATACTTACCCGATGATCATAAATTAAAGGACCCACCCTTCCTCCCCAATAGAGACCCAGTGGACAGAGGAGAAAATTGGTTCGATGTTGACATCGAGTACTTGAGTACCTACTTGACAGATGGCGCTGTTGATGTACACCCCCACCTGTATAGCGATCGCTGGCGTATTCCGCCCGTAGGTTTTTTCTGTCAAGCAGCAGAGCTGACAGCTATATGATCATCGGGTAAGTATATTCAAAAATTTATTTTACTAAGGAAAATAACATATTTACCTAAAGCAACTAAATTAGTAAATATACTCTATATTCAATCCAGTTATCTGAAAACTCAATGCTGTACTTAATTGTAAACAAACTCGAACAAATAAGATTCACCATAATACCACAATATCTTTTTTCTCCTTGTACAAAGTTTTATTATATCACAATCTTCAGGGAGTGAATAATTTTTTTTGGCAGGTACAGTACTTTATTCTGTCTGTAACCTGTGTATTCTATTCTGTTTAATATACATCTGTAACCAGAATCTCTTTCATTTCTTACAGTCCTCTTTACCCTTAATCTTTGACAAAGCTTTTACCATTTCACTGTCACTTTTCTTCAAAATTCACTTTTCTGGTCGTACTGGTGGCTTTGTTTTTACTAATTGACAATGACTTGTTTACCTTAATATCACTGTCTTTATACCTTCTTTTTTTTCCATATTGCTTATTTTACTCTGTCAAAACTCGAACAAATAAGATTCACCATAATACCACAATATCTTTTTTCTCCTTGTACAAAGTTTTATTATATCACAATCTTCAGGGAGTGAATAATTTTTTTTGGCAGGTACAGTACTTTATTCTGTCTGTAACCTGTGTATTCTATTCTGTTTAATATACATCTTTAACCAGAATCTCTTTCATTTCTTACAGTCCTCTTTACCCTTAATCTTTGACAAAGCTTTTACCATTTCACTGTCACTTTTCTTCAAAATTCACTTTTCTGGTCGTACTGGTGGCTTTGTTTTTACTAATTGACAATGACTTGTTTACCTTAATATCACTGTCTTTATACCTTCTTTTTTTTCCATATTGCTTATTTTACTCTGTCAAAAGCTTATCTATCTTGCTGCCATTAGCTTCTGAAACGCCAATACACGAACCATCAGGTCCCCACAGATTATACCATTCCCTCTTTTCAACATTCCAGCTAAAGAAAACAGAATTTTGGGCAAAATAAATGAAAAGAACATTAGATTGTACAAAATCCATAATGAAAAAACATTAGGATTTCTGCATTAATCTTTCCGTCCATCATTATGATATTAACTTTTAGAAACATATTTTACAACAGTGCAATCAGTTTAATTATGCTGTTCTTACCTCTCATAATTATTAATCCAGTCTCCTTTTGTCAAATTGATTTTGCTTTCGTACCTCAAAATCCATCTTCTCGCCAATATTCCTTCTAACAACGATGCTTCTGTCAGGGATTCTGATAACCTTAGCTGATCAAATTCATATACTAAACTTGTCTCTCTCTCCACCTTGAATGAGCAATATTTGTGGGTATTCTATTATGTGCTTTTCATATTCTACACATGTGATATGATACATTCCTCTTTGCAGAGAACTTTTTCTATAATTACAGTACCGTACAGTGTGTGCATCTTTTGTGGTAACTATGCTAACTTTTAGCCACCACTTCAGTATTTTCAAAACTGGTATCAAGTCTTCATATTCTTAGGTGTAGGCTAACATCTTTTTTCACTATTTCCTTATGAAATTTATGCTTATTGTTATTCTTCTGGTTCTATTCACTTCTTTTTTTGTGGTTTGTACATCAACATTATTTTCATTATAATTGTGTGAGAGAAGGAAGTTGAGAGTTAATGTGGGTAAGAGTAAGGTTATGAGATGTACGAGAAGGGAAGGTGGTGCAAGGTTGAATGTCATGTTGAATGGAGAGTTACTTGAGGAGGTGGATCAGTTTAAGTACTTGGGGTCTGTTGTTGCAGCAAATGGTGGAGTGGAAGCAGATGTACGTCAGAGAGTGAATGAAGGTTGCAAAGTGTTGGGTGCAGTTAAGGGAGTAGTAAAAAATAGAGGGTTGGGCATGAATGTAAAGAGAGTTCTATATGAGAAAGTGATTGTACCAACTGTGATGTATGGATCGGAGTTGTTGGGAATGAAAGTGATGGAGAGACAGAAATTGAATGTGTTTGAGATGAAGTGTCTGAGGAGTATGGCTGGTGCATCTCGAGTAGATAGGGTTAGGAACGAAGTGGTGAGGGTGAGAACGGGTGTAAGAAATGAGTTAGCGGCTAGAGTGGATATGAATGTGTTGAGGTTGTTTGGCCATGTTGAGAGAATGGAAAATGGCTGTCTGCTAAAGAAGGTGATGAATGCAACAGTTGATGGGAGAAGTACAAGAGGAAGGCCAAGGTTTGGGTGGATGGATGGTGTGAAGAAAGCTCTGGGTGATAGGAGGATAGATGTGAGAGAGGCAAAAGAGCGTTCGAGAAATAGGAATGAATGGCGAGCGATTGTGACGCAGTTCCGGTAGGCCCTGCTGCTTCCTCCGGTGCCTTAGATGACCGCGGAGGTAGCAGCAGTAGGGGACTCAGCAGTATGAAGCTTCATCTGTGGTGGAAATGTGGGAGATTGGGCTGTGGCACCCTAGTAGTACCAGCTGAACTCGGCCGAGTCCCTGGTTAGGCTGGAGGAACGTAGAGAGTAGAGGTCCCCTTTTTTTTTTGTTTCTTATTGTTGTCGGCTACCCCCCAAAGTTGGGGGAAGTGCCTTTGGTATATGGATGGATAATTGTTGTTCCCCTATTTTGTTTCTATTCATTTCTTTATCATGTCTTTATGTGCCATTTATACTTTAAATGTTTATGGTTAACCTTTACTGTCTCCTCTACTGATCTGTAATAAAGTTCCGTCGTCATTTATTTTTCAAAACAGCCTTCAATTATTCTGGGGTCCATATTTATAATCTTCACTATTTGCTCTTCAGATTACTTATCTCTTTAACCATTTCCCTCTTCTACTTTTAAACTTTTTAATTACATTGAAAATTGTTATTAAATGACCTATGATAAATACTTGATATTTTTTTCCCAAAGTTCTGATACACCTGCTGCTGGCTTCACTCATAAAACTGATTCTTAATGACTTGCCTTAGTACTTTGTTACCTGTCTTCTCAAACTCTGCACATACAACATATTTTTTCCCTCTTCTAAAGATATAACAACTTTATTGACTGCAGTCACTGAACATTTACACATGCTTATACACATGCACACTAAAGTCTGCTGTACTCTTGCTTCACATATGGTACTTAATATGCAAACTTACCCATATGATCTAACATATCACGATACATTTTTATCCCTTTGGTAGTCACAGCTACTAATATAACCATTCATGTAGTTTATTTATACTTCCTATTCTAACAAGCCTCTCAGGTAGTACAGTAGTGATATCCACACAAATTTCATCCCTAAAAGTGGGGCAAACGTTCCCTTTTCCATACATTCCCACAATTTTCATTTCCCCATATGTCTAAGACCATCATGTACAATTTTGGGTGTCCAATTACACTATATGACGTCTTTATCTATTAATTCAAAATATCCTACAAGATTTATTTGTTGTAACAGTTATTTTACAGACTACTTTGGGGTAATCCAAACATATATTACCATTCTCTTTCCATATACTAAACCATGCATATCTTTCACATTTTCATACTTCATTTTCTCTACATCCATTATTTCCCAAGACATTCTTTCTCATGTGGCCATTGCTTATACATACAGGTTTATCAACCCTGGTAAAATAAGCAACATTAACTACAATTTCACAGAACCACAGATACTGTACTCTGCACAATACACTTTTTTCTTAGTCAACCATTTTGTAGCCTTATCAGGTATGCACATTGCTGTATCACATGCTTGTACATCCGAATAAAGCTGTATAAACCTAACCACATTCCCATTCTAATCATATCCTGGAAGGATGACTCCAGTGCCCATTATTCTAAAATAAAAGATTCTCCTATCTGCCTTCACACTTCATACCTTAGTCCACTACACTTGAAAACCATTTCAATTTGTTTTGTCTTTCCATAATCCATATACTGATCAGTCTATCACAGTAAAAAAACTGGCTCCTAATAACCATATACAGTATATGCAACACTTCTTTTCTATATTTATCTGTCCTTCCACTTGCTGATCTAATTTCTTAAATTTTATTGTAAACACACACTCAAACATCAACTTACCATTTCCGTTAAATTCCTTACCAATCATCGGTCTTAAGGTAGAAACGTAGATCTTGAATTTTCATCTCCATCAGCCTCCAATTTTGTTGTTCATTCCTCATTATTATAATAAACAGCAAATGACGCAGGTCTTGTCTTTGATGTACACCAAAATTATTCTAATAGTTTTTTTTTTTTGTAAAGCTTGTAATGTTAACGTAACAATATCTTGATAAGTTTTTCTTGTAATTTCTAACATATCTAATTTTTGTGTGTAGGTACTTCCTGAATTTTCCCAATTTCTATAAATATGTGGTCTTGTCTCTTTATCTTATCAAAGTACAGTACTTTGGTTTTTGTTATTATTTTATAAGCAACAATTTTTTCATTACTTGTGACTTATGATGATCAGTCTAACAAAAATAACACTATAGTTCATAGTTGCAATGATTTAATCATACCTATGCACTCAGTTATCATGCCATAATACAGACAATATGCTCAAAACTACATTGCCTATCAGGATATTTTGAGAGGCCTTCCATTCAATCTGATTTCGTATCACAGTCTAAACTTTACTTGACATTCATCCAGCATTTTTCATTCTCACACTTCCATCTTTTCACTTGTAGTCCTGATTCAATAACATTTCATCCATTACTTCATTCCCCACATGATTAATTTCCTCATCTCATCCTCTTTATCTTTATTCTCGGTCAGACTTGACACAAAAGATTCTTGGTTTCTCACTGCAAGCATACAAATACTATATACATATTTTACTCTATTTTACATTGTCATTCTGTTGTTCTAGATGAATCCTTTTCTTCAACTCTTACACTGCCATTCGTCATTCTTCATAACTATATTTTTTAACAGTTTGCCTTCATATTTCTCTTATCATTCTGTAACGATTTCACTTTCAGTGTAAAGTGCCATTCAGACCTCCTCCCCAAACACCACTTCCATTTATTCCCCTTCAGTTATCCTTAATATAATATAGTATTTCACTCATTGTTTCCAAGGTATGCCTAGCCAAATCATTCACACGCAGCTGATGAAAAATTGTTTGCACATTCTTCGCAAGTCCAGCTTTGCATTCTGGTAACTAAACTACCATACAGTTTGTTCATTTTTACATTTTCATAATATTTGTATTGCGCAACAAGAGAGGTCAAAGATGACTCCATGAGTAGGCATAAAAGCTACAGCATTCAGAAGTGCCACATTAGGACTCTCATAGTATCAATGGTAACTGACACATGGTAGATAAATAAAAAGAAATACAAATAATTACATTCTTCCCTTCCAAAAAATACCTTCAATCTTTCATATTATTTTCCTTCCATAATGCCCATTCATGATCTGGTGGAGGACGCCTTCTTCAACTCTTAACAGTTTTTCATACACCCTGTCAGACTGCTCGGGTTGATGTTTATCAGTCTTGGTCCGTTGAAGATACTTTTTCAGTACTGTATTCCCTTACTCAAATTTTTAGCATTTTTTTTTTTTCAATTACTCCTTATCTTTATATATTTCAATATACTCGCATCTAATTTTCTCCTATTATCTTGGTGAACATTGCCACTCAATTTAAATAAGAAACTTAATCCAATTGACCAAACTTTATTTATGTGTATGGTCCCTCAAACTTTTCTCTCATGATAATAAAATTGAACAATCCTTTTTTAATCCTTCTCTTAGAAGTCCATATCCTTTATTCCAATCATTTTACTCAACTCTTCTCTGTTATCTTCAGATAATCTTTTTGCTAGAAAGAACCTCTTAGAAGTCATCAAAACCATACTTGGAGACATTGCAATACTCTTGTGCATAATAGGCTACCATTATAAATTCACATAGTTTTTCCAAAATAGAAATCCTTTTCAGTCTGTCTTCCGGTCATCTATTGTAACATTTTCCTTAATGTTCTCACTTTGTTTAGGCAACTCACTTGCAATTTTCATTTAACAACTATATTGACTACAATCGCTGAATATTTAAACATTCTTATACACCCACACACTACTCTACTCTGCAAACATTCCCATATCATCTACAATATTTGTAACTTTACAGTCACATAATGAAAAAGTTGATTACGGTCACTTCAAGTTGTTCGTTTATACTTTCCCTTCCTTCCTTCATATATTCCCACAATTTCACCTTCCCTATATATCTACAACTATCATGTACAATTTGAGTCATTATAATTATACCATTCATAGAGATCAATATGTATTCATTATCTTATCCCAACTCATTATAAAATACATTTCTTTCTCTAAACCTAGCAATAAATTCTATGAAGTCTGTATAATACCTTTTTAAACATTATTTCAAGGGTGCTATTATAGTATGCTATCTACTGCCGATTTTGCTATCTACCACCCCTTTCTGACTATAGTATGATACCTACCATCAGTCCCTAAGGATACGGTCTACTTGCTTTTCCGCCTCTAATAAGGAGGATCACTACCGACTTGATAACCTAACATAACCTAACCTAACCTAACCTAACCTACAAACTGCTTATAATTATGCACCCATGTTGTCCTGCCAATAGATATTATTAAACTATCATTACAAGTCCAATGAGGAAAATATACTGGTGGTAAGTAATGTTTGATAATCCTCATCAAACAGGAGGATTAACATTGATGGTAGATAACATACTTTGAGGTAGATACCATACTATAGTAGAAATTCGACGGTAGATAGCATACTATAATAGCACCATTTCAAGTCCCTGATCATTAGGGATAAATGGCTAGTGCCTTTCTTTCACAGCCTCCAAACCTGATAATTCATACAAATTTCCCCATAAATACTTTATACTATACTGTATATGCTTATGTATACACTATTCCATTTCAACAACAATTTATTTTCCACATCCACAGTCACCTTTATCATTTATTGTTATACTGTAGTCAGTTTTCCATGTAACGGCATAATTGAACAACATTCATAGTACTTGTATTCCACTTGAGTTGTCCCACCTAACATACCACACTAGCATTCACCAAGGAAATGTGTGGTACCTATATGTAATATTCTCTAATATCCTATGTGATTCATATGTTCAGCAGCAATTTTACCGCTCTGTATACATATGTATATGATCAAACTTCTTTGAGATTGAAACACACATTATTATTATTATTATTATTACTATCCAAGCTACAACCCTAATTGGAAAAGCAAGATGCTATAAGCCCAGGGGCTCCAATAGGGAAAAATAGCCCAGTGAGGAAAGGAAATAAGGAAATAAATAACTAAAGAAAACAAATTAACAATAAATCATTCTAAAAGAAGTAATGTCAAAAGAGGTATGTCATATATAAATAATTAACAACGTCAAAAACAAATATGTCATATATAAACTATAAAAAGACTCATGTCCGCATTACATTACATTCTCTTCCCATATACTCAAACTATAGGGTTCAGGTCATATAACCCTCTTCATGTTCCCTTTCCTTGAACCATGTTTCCTATTTTCCTCAGACATTCTTTTTCATTTTGACATTACTTATCATATAGCTTTATTAATCCTGGTAATGTGGCCCATTAATCACAATTTAACATAACCGCACATACTGTATTCTGCACTACACTTTTTTTTTCTTTGTCCATCCTTTTTAGCATTACCCGCTACTGTACTCACGTTTTTTTTGTACTTCTTGGAAGAGATGTATAAAGGTGGTTACAATTCCAAAAATAATCCTGTTCTGGAAAAGTGACCCCACTGACCATTATTCAAAAAATACAGAAATTCTCCTCTTATCTGCATTACATCCACCTCACTTAAAACCTTTTCAATTTGCTTTCTCTTTCCACAATCCTTACACTGTGACTAATCTGGCCACAACCAAAGTAGGCACCCAGCAACCATTTACCTGTAAATCTCCTCTTTTATGTATACCATCCGACCTTCCACCTCTGATTTACACTACTGTTTTTATTCACCCCTAGCGTATCCAGTATAACGTCTACTGCTATCCTTTTCTCTCCTACATCAACTCCAATGATATTCATACAAAAACTTGGCTATGATATTCACTAGCTATACTCATGAGTGTACATCCTTATAGGACATAAACTCAGGGATATGTTTTTCCTACCTACTCCCTCCATCCTTGCATTCACATCCCCTTAAATTTCATAATCTTACACAATCTCTGACACATCACCCACTTTCAAACATTTATTTGCTCCTTTTGGTTTTCTGGGACAGTAGTTATAAACTCTCTAAGCAAGTTTCATGTATATCTTCATCCTATAAATATTTCCTATAATATTTCCTATCTAGTCTCCTCATACATTTGTTTATAAAGTTACATTATCTGTTCTTGCTTTTTCACTTTTGCTTGTTCTTGTGGTACCTATCACCTTATTTTCTCTGTCACTTGTAATAATTTGAGTATGTTGCTCTCTTAGATATTCAATAATACTGTCAGTGTTTTCTTATTCTTTATGCATGCCCCAGTGGTTTTCAATCTTCTATATATATTTTTTCATAGCTGCTTCATATTTTAGACCTCATCTATCAATTTCTATCTAATAATTCACCTCAAGGCAATCCATTATTAGCCTAGGAAGCAAACTTTTCTAGATTTATCATATATAGTTTATCTTTCATTTTATTTTTACCATCTCTTACTCATCCTTTTTTTTTTTTTATTTTTTTATTTTTTTTTTTTTTTTTTGCCAGTGACTAATATTTTTTATTCACTTGCTTTTTCTCTCTTCATTCATTTGTTTGTTTCATTACCGTAATTTCCCCATTTTCAGTGTATTGTATATACTGTATATTCCTGCGATCTTCCATTATTTTTACTAATTTTTTACTAAGTTTTATGCTTATTCTACAAAAGCATGGTCATCTGCGAACAGCCCACTCAGAGAAACCACCACTTTACCATCTGATATGACGATGTTAATCACAAGGTCAAAGTTCTAACGACGTCAAGCTAATTCTTAAACTTTCCTATACTCCTGCCAGAGCTTGTGTATGTGGCAGCCTCTGCTAACATAACCTGTAACACTCTTAACATAGTTTTCAGAAATTCCCTTCTGTTTCATATATTTCCACACTTCTTGCTTTAGTGCCCAGTCATTTGCTGTATACCAGGCATAGTCGTTTGTTTATCTCTATATTGTCTGTTTTTATCAATATTCTATTTTCTGTCTTAATGCAAAAACTGCATCTTTTGTATCTTTCCCTGACATGAATCTAAATTGATCCTTCCTAATTGCAGGTTTCTTTCCTTATTCTTTATTTTAATTATTTCATAAGTCTTCATCGTGTAGGGTATCAATTCCATATCTCGGTAATTAGAGCTTTCATGAGAATCACCCTTTTGGTTGGGACCAGTAAACTGTTCGTTCAACTATTCGGTATTCCTTCTTGGTGATAGATCTTACACGTCTAGTCTCTCAGTGTATTTGTATATCTGTCCCTTCAATTCCCAAGTATTGCCATACCTAAACTGATATACCATCAGTTCATGCTGCCTTTCTCTTGTATTTTATTTTATGCTCTTTTCATATCATCTCTGCCTATATCTAAACCTTATTTTGCTTGCGAGATGGCATATTCTGTTGTTGTTTTTGAGTTCTCTTCATTACATAACTTTTAGACAGTTATTCCTACCATCTTGTTCTTATACTTTACTCATCCTTGATCAGTTTTATTTATATCAAGTTTTTAGTGGCTTTATTTCTGCATTTGCTATCTCTTATCTTCCAATGTGTTTAATTTTCTGGGTAACTAATACATTTCACTATGCTGGGCACAGCCTTTTTATTGCTTCTTTATTTGCACTTTTCCAAGCCAGTTTTTTCCATAAATTTATTTCTGTCATAAGTTATCCATAATTTGTTTTATTTTTTTATTGTTTCCAGCATGTTATGAATCTATCATCTGCTCTACTTATCTATACGTGGTCCTCTGATAATTTTTTTTCCAATATATTTTCTTGGAATCTCAGGATTATCATGTTATTTCATAATCACCAGGTGTTTTACCTCCACTAATCTATCGTTAATCAAAAAGCCATTCCTTAGATCTCGCAATTCATTATCTTCTAACATATACCACTTTAAGGTTGTGCTATCTCCTTAACTTTCTCAATTAGTTTTGCCTAAGTCTTCACACCAATAAGCTGTGATGCATACCGACACTTTTTTTTTTTTTTGGTTTTGCAATCTTCAATCCTGTTGGATGGCTCCATATATCACTACAATAAATGTTGCTTGACCTGTGTCGCTTCACTAAAAAAGTTGTCGTCAATTTAGGTATCAAGTGTCATTGCAGAATCTTCTATTAGTTCTCCCTTGGTTCACTTCTCCCATACCATATCCTTTATTCATCCTGCTATTATTTTCACAACTGTATCCAGTATGTCCATTAGATCACCTTCTATGATTAGTGTTTTTCCAATTCAATTGATAAAATTCATTCCATCGCTCTTCATAATCAATTTTCAGCTTCATCGTATCCAGTCTATTACATTCGAAGTGTCCCCCACATCGCAATTTTTTCATCATATTCGATAACGTTTTCTTCCTACCTCTTAATACTTTATCCTCCATTTCCTTGCTAAGGAAAATTCTTACTGCACTTTTCCTTTTTGTCAGCTCCAATGAGTACATTAGTACCTTATATCCACTACGTGATGTGTCCTTTGCCTTGTATTTTCACGATCTTGTCTCTTGTCCACTTAAGATATTAAATTTTCCTCTCCATTACATTTATCACCACCAATTTTTATCCAGTAATGCTACCATCATTCAAGAAATTTAATCCACAAATGATAGACTTCCTTCTTTAGCCAGCCTTTGGACATTTTCTTAGGTAGATCAGGCTAATGTACATAGTTTTGTCATATATTTTTTCATAGCTGGATGACTGTCGAACCATCGACCCTTGCCATTTACCCGAGTTTACTGGGTAGGGCTAGTTTTTGCAAGAGTTACAAATATGTTTACTAATCTCTTCCTCCTGGGATAAAACCTATCCTTATCAGTTATCACTTCATTGTAAAGGCAACCTGTTTACACCTCTAACAAGAATCCAAATTTATAACAGATTTTTCTCGTTGATTCTTTTCCAAAATGTTCACAACTTAGTCTGTGTTATTCTTCTGAATCTTTATCTGACTGACTCTCCATTTCCTTTATTGCATTTATTGGTATTGTCATACTCTCTACCTGATTCTTCTTTTGATCTTGTTAGTCACTGTATGGCAGGGTCCCACCCCACTCGCATTTCTTCTCACCACATCCATCCATCTGATCTGCAAATGCCCCACACTCCTCCTCCCCGTTTCTTTAATGTTTTTGGCTTTGTTTATTGGTTCCACCTCCTCTTTTCTTATTACATGGTCTTAGTATCTCAAAAGAGATTCCTTAGCCTTATCTTTTATGTTACATATAACACACATTCTTATATCTTAACTCTCCTTCCTTTCCAGTAATTGTGTTCTCCTCTCTTCTCTTAAGTGCCCAAGTTTCTGCCCCATATTATAGTACAAGCCTGATGATTGTCTTGTATATCTTCAGTTTGAGTCTTAGACATTTTCCTTTCTAAAACAACTTGATTACTTCTTTCCATATTCACCATGCTTCTTTCTCTCTGACTCACTGCTTTCTCAGTATTATCCTCCATTTGTTAATATTGATCCAATGTAGTTTAAACTCGTTGTTCTGTTATATCACTGTACCATCTTCCCCTTGAATGTTTACTTTTTCTTATACTTCTCATCTACTAATTATCTCTGTCTTTCTGATGTTCACCTTCATTCTTTTCCTTTCTAGAGTTCCTTTTCATGCTAAAAATCTTTTATGTAGGTCATGTATGTCTATCAACACACTCAACCTTCCTTTTACTCCTTTTTCTGGTATCTTAAATACAGTTTCCAAGAGCTTTAATCCTTTGTAGTTCCCACAGTTGTTTTTTGTTCATACAATTTAATTATCCAATTCTCTTCCTATTCACTTGGTATTTCCTCTACATCCCAAGTCTTTTCCAATAGTGTGTGCACCCACTCAACTTAGTCAGCTGTGTAATATTCATACTCTGTTACTACTTGTAACTCAATATTTTTTACTCAATGACACCCTTATACTCCTGACTTCTGTGAGTTTTTGGCAAAGGTAAACATTCCTTTCAGCTTCCATTATATCTGATGTGATGACGTTAATCACAAAGTCAAAGATGTAGGGACCAAAAGCTAATCCTTAGTGTAGAACAACTCTCATCTTGAAAATTTCTGTACTTCTTGATCATATAACCTCCACCACTGTATCTTTAGCCATGTTATCTTTCCCACTTCTTAACTAGTCTGCTCTTAAAGCCTGACAACAATAAGCTGCATTGCATACTAACACTTATGCCCTTTTTATTGTCTTGAAATTTATCACTGTTAGACGGCACCTTCACAACAGTATGTGTTGTTAACTGTCGTAGAAAAGACCATTGCAAATATACTATTAGTTTTTCTTCATTCATTTTTCTACTGCTGTGTCCTTTGTGATGTTTGTTAATATTTACATGATGACATTCAATGTGGCCATTTAGGTCACCTATAATGAATATAAGGTACTTTCTTCCAATTTATTTGATTCATTCTTATCTCTCATTGTATTCAAAATACTTAATGCTCACCACAGCTTTTGTTAACATCCTTAGCCTGGTCTCCTCTTCATCTTCTCTCTTGTACTCAAAAGATGCCTACTTACTTCCTCTATGTAACATGTGCCTCTTCCTCACTTAGCCTGGTCATTTAAAAGTCCCCATCTTCACCTACTGGACTTGTTTCTTTAAACTCACATTTCCTTGACGTGGTAACGTTCAGGATAATATACTTGTTTTTAGCATATATGTTTCCCTTATTCAGATGGTTATCTTTTCACCAGCCCTCTCTGTTTAACTGGGCTTTGGACCTCTTCCCTAACCATTCCACAGTCCAACACAGTACCAACTTTTCTCCATTCTCTATTACAATCCATCATCTTGAACATTTAGCATTCCTATCCATGATGCTAAATCCTACATGCTTTTTTCTTTTACATAAAAGTTTATCTAATTTTAACACTTAATTCATTAATACTTGATTTTATGGTTTATATTTTACCATTAAAATAAATTAACATAGTTAGATCCTGCATGTTCATTCATTTCAGTACTCCCCTCCCTACCAGTATACCCTCAGACTGTGGTCTTTCTGTCACTAGTCCTGATAGCCTTAACAGAGGTTCTTGGTTTTCTTCTGATCAATATACTGAGAACGCTTTCATCCTATTCCTCCTTGAGGCTTTTTGAATATTCAGTGCTCATTAGAATATTGTTTCTCAAAGGTAACAGAAATGTGTTATCTCAAAGACTTGAATGCTCTCTTCCATACATAGGCTTCTGATACATTTCCGTCAATGAAAAAGTCATATTTTTGAGAACTTTGGCATCGCTTGTGACCCTATCTGTTAAATAGTATATTATACATAGTTCAGAGTTCATCCATACTACTTTCCCACAGCTTACATATACAGTAGTCAATTTCCACACTGTACTTGCAGTCTTTGGGGTGTATGTATGATAGCGGCCACCTGTATGTATTATTACAACTAACTTAGAATACGGCAGCGTAAGGGGGCAACCTGTTAGGTAAGTAGGTAAGGACACGGCTTGTAGTTTAGGTTAGGGGGGAAAATTTAGGTTAGTCGATGTCCATTTTTAATCCACACAGGAGGAACTGGCCGCTGACATACAAAGGCTCCCAATCTTTATACAGTCATGCCTTAAGTGGGGTTTACACGGTCGAACAGTTTGTCGAACCCCAGTGTTGCACCTGCTTGTCAAACGGCTCGAAGAGGTGGTCAGAGCCACAAATGCATAAGGTTTGTGGACAATAAAACCCTGCCCACAAAAGTCAGGCGAGAACAGGCTTTCCTTGAACCGTTTGACTAACGTCTACAACCAAATACACCATTCACAGGTTCGAACATCACTCCAAACACTTGTCGACGAAGCGTTCGACCGTGTAAACCCGCCTTCATAAACGACTAGAAAATGTGAAGAAAATTCTCCCATTTTCTATGCATGAGAGAGGAAATGGCCGCTGATATACAAAGGCTCCCAGTCTTTACTTCCTCTCCTAGGCACTAACAGGTTTTAATTAGTTGCTAGTTTCCAGTCGTCTCTCTAATCCAGGGTTCCAGTTTTAAAACCTTTTCTATAAGAAGATACTGCCAACCTGCTAACACTAAGTAGTTTATACAGTGTATAGTAGCTCAAAGGTATCTTCATATCTATACCCTTATGTAGCTAAGTTTATTGCACTGTTGAGCAGCTCAGGACTGAACTTGTACAGACTTGAACACTTATTTCAAATTTATCTGATACTCTTGTCATTGATTTCACTCTAGCTCTTGTGTTATAATGCAGAAACTTCACTAGCTCGATGTGTTGCCCTGACCAACCTCTTGTTGTCATATCTAGGTAATGTCAGATGCCAGAAAACTTTCAATCAATCAATCATATCTAGGTACTGTTACATGCCATACAAAGTCTTACAATTATGTTTCACAGTCTGCTTTTCCTTCCTTTAAGGTGCTGTTATTTTGCAGTAGAGTACTGTAGTTACACCATAATGACTGTTTTTAATACCTTTTGGAAGTAAATAAATAGATAGATGCCAGTTTTTCAAAATATCCTCGGCCATTTCTCAAACTGCTGCTGCAGTTAACTCGAGCATTAATATTTCTTTTATTCATTCATAATTTACTGTATCTCCCCTTCTTTTATGCTGTCTATAAATTTCTGGTTCTGGTCTCAATCAGCTTTTTTATGACTTACTTTTAGTAAATAATTAGTTTTGGGAGCCTTTTTAGCTTCCTGAAATGTTGTATTACATTCTGCCAGTTTCTTTATCATACAGTATCAAGGTAGTTTCCTTATTCAGATGGTTTAAAAATAACTCGCCTTATTGTTCCAATGTCTTTCTTTTTCTTCATCCTTTATATACTTTTTTATCTTCAACTTTTAGATCTCTAACCGTATTGCTTTTTTGAATAATTCCACTTTTGTTTGTTGTGTTGAGATCCCTCCTAAATTGTCGTCTTTTCTTTTTTAAGTTCTTGATATCTTGATGGTCCCTCCATAGCAATAGTTTCTGGATTAACTGATTGAGTAAGTGCAAAGTGTTGGGACTCAACTTTATTCTGGTTTCTACAGCAGAATGTTTTCAATGTTTCCTCTCAAAGTCATCGTATTCAAATACAGCACTCTACAATGTTGTATAAACTTTCTTTTTTTCCAGTTTATTGTCATATAAAGCACACCTCATAGCTTCCTTTTTTATTCTATATTTGCCTTTCAATTTCTGCATATTTAGTCCAACCATTTCCTTTATTGCATTTATTGTTATTGTCTTACTCTCTACCTGATTCTTCTTTTGATCTTATTAGTCACTTTGTATGGCAGGGTCCCACCCCACTCGCATCTCTTCTCACCACATCCATCCATCTGATCTGCAGATGCCCCACACTCCTACTCCCCATTACTTTCATGTTCTTAGCTTTGTTTATTGGTTCCACCTCCTTTCTTCTTATTACATGGTCTTAGTATCTCAAAAGAGCTTCCCTAGCCGTATCTTTTATGTTATATACAACACACATTCTGATATCCTAACACTCCTTTCTTTCCAGTAGTGATATTCTAATAATCCATCTCGCCATCCTCATCTCAATTCCTTTCAACAGTCCCTCTTCTCTTCTCCTAAGTGCCCAAGTTTCTTACTTAGCAAGGAACTGGAAGAAAAAGTATTAGGAGGTAGTAAGAAAACGTTATCAACGTGATAATAAAGCCTGATGATTGTCTTGTAGATCTTCAGTTTAAGTCTTAAAGACATTTTCCTTTCTAAAAAAACTTGATTACTTCTCTCCATATTCACCATGCTTCTTTCTCTGTGACTCACTGCTTTCTCAGTATTATCCTCCATTTGTTAATATTGATCCAATGTAGTTTAAACTCGTTGTTCTGTTATATCACTGTACCATCTTCCCCTTTGATTGTTTACTTTTTCTTATACTTCTCATCTACTAATTATCTCTGTCTTTCTGATGTTCACCTTCATTCTATTCCTTTCTAAAGTTTTTTTCATGCTAAAAATCTTTCATGCAGTCCATTTATGTCTGCTATAATAACTAAATTATCAGCAAACATCAGTTCCCGCAGTTCTTCATTGTTCCTTAATATTCGATGATAAAGTGTCTATAACGACAAGTAACATTAATTTTGAGCAAATCTATTATGTAGGTCATCCTTTACAGGGAAAGCCTCGGTCTTCCCAGATTTTGTCTGTATGAGGATTCTTGCTCCATCATTCTTCATCCTCACTAACTTTACCAGCTTTTCTTTTACTTCTCTCCTTCTTAAATCCCAATAGACTTAACATTTTTGGTACACTGTCATGCATCTTTTCACGATTTACCAAAAAAAACTTTTAACTGCTGTTTCCTCATAGATACTTCTCTTAGACTTGTCTTCTTATAAAGATAGCATCCACTGTGCTCTTTCTTTTATTAAGCCCAAACTGCTTCTCGCGTATGTCTATCAACACACTCAACCTTCCTTTTACTGCTTTTTCTGGTATCTTAAATACAGGTTCTAAAAGCTTTAATCTTTTGTAGTGCCCACAGTTGTTTTTTGTTCATACAATTTAATCATCCAACTCTCTTTCTAGTCACTTTTCCCAATAGTGTGTGCACCCACTCTTTATCTAGGTATACCAGTGCCTTAGTCATTTCTGATGTTAATTCTGATCCTCCTGCAGATTTATTTACTTCCTCATGATACCATTATCTATTTCACCTTCTGATGTTTACTATTAGGGATAATTTTAGTTTGTCATGCTCATTCTCGGTGTCTAATAGTTGTGAAAACTAGTCATTCCTTAACTAAGATATTTCCTTTTTCATCTGTAATAATTCCTACCTCCTACATCCTGCCTATCTTTTCTTCTTACTTTAGTCATTCAGTAAATCATCTTTTCTCCCTCTGTTGTTCCCATCATATCATATACCACGCTCTCTTGACTTCTTCTTTTGCAGTCACTACCATTCTGTTTCCCTTTTTATTCTTCTACTGTACCTCACTATTTTGCACCTTCTTCTAGCTATATTCTTGTCCTTGCAGCTGTTTGAACCTGTCAATTCCACATCCAAAGTTATTTTTTCTTTTGTCGTTTACTTTGTCTTCCTACACACCTCTGCTGCTGGTGGCACCACAATCTCTCATAACATTCCATATCTCATCAGGCAATTCTGATGTTCTTCTTTTCTCAGACTGTGTATTCAAGGGTGCCAAATTCATAGATTTTGCTAATTCTAACAATGTTTCACTTTCGTGGTTTCTTCTTTCAAAACCTCTTCGTCCATGTAGTCCTTCAAAACCATCAGACTGTCACCTACATGGGCATTCATGTCCGCAGATAGCACTAATTGTACACTACTTAGAACTTTTTCTAAATATTCTTCTAATTTCCTTTTGAATTACTATTTTACTTCACTGCACCTTTGTTGAGGGGCATACGCAGAGATGGTACGCCATACTCTCTCTACTTTCATCAACTTTATGCCCAAGATCCTCTCACTGATACACTGGACCTCTGTGACATTCTCCTGCAAATTTTGACGTAGAATCATTCCTACCCCAGTGCTTTGTATCTTCCCTGTGTAGTAAACATTGTATACATCTGCAAGCTTCCTTGCATGTTTCCCCTTCCATTTAGTCTTGTGTACATAAAATCATAAATTTTCTTCTGCCTGGCATCAAACAAGATTCACACATTTCTTGTGAGGCTAGCGACAGTCCAATCTCCAATTCTCATCCTTACTTTCTTTTTTAATTCCTTATTCTTCTTACGTTTTTTAGCCACAGTCATGACTTCTACGGTACCTTTTGCATATATCTCACAACAGTCAGGATAAAACTCAAGACTGTGTCCTTTCGGTCACTGTTCCTGATAACCTTTTGCAAAGGTTCTTGGTTTTCCTCTTCTGATCAATATACTGTGAACACTTGCATCTATTCCTGCTGCAGGGCTTATTGATATCCAGTGTTCTTTAAAATATTGTTCCTCCTCAAAGGTTACAGAAACATCTTAGCTCAAAGACTTGGCCCTCTCTTCTATACATAGGCTTCTGACATATTTCTGTCAATGAAAATATCTTATTTTGTGAATTTTGGCATCGCTTGTGACCCTATCTGATGAATAATATACTGGATATAGTTCAAGAGTTCATCCCAATTACTTTCCCACAGCATACATATACAGTATTTTATTTCCCCACTATATTTGTAGGCTTTACTTCTTTCCTAAGCTCTTGAAAGTTGTTATTAGTCTCACTGCTTTTCATTCATCTCTCCAATCCATGGTTCCAGTTTTAAAACCTTTTATAAGAGGATGCAGCCAACCTGCTAACACTAGGTTGTCTTACAGTACATAGTAGCTCCAAGGTACTTTCCTTTCTGTACTGTTGTGTAGCTTTAGTTTATCACGTTGTTAAATGGCTCAGGGCTGAACATATACAGACTTGAACAGTTATCTCAAATTCTTCTGATACACTGGTCATTGTCTTCACACTAGATCTTCTGTTATGATGCAGTAACTTTACTAGCTCAATGTTTTGCCCTGACAACCTAAATTCTGTCACATGCCATTCAAAGTTATACAATTGTGTTGCAGTATCTCTTCTACCTCTTTTTTCAAGTTACTGTACTTTTGCAGTATAGAGTAGTGTAGTTACTTCATCAAGATGGACTTTGTTTGCTTATTACCTTTTGCAAGTAGCTAAATTTATAGATGCTATTTTTTTTTCAAACATCCTCAGCCATTTCTCTAACTCAGTGATTCCCAACCTTTTTGTGATCGAGTACCACTTGGAGGTCCGGTACAGTCGCTGCGTACCACCTGGTTCCAGAGAAACTAAATTCGATCAGATACCACTTTATTTCTATAATTGTAAAAATAGAACACGCAAATTAACTAAGAAAACAACAACTCAATGCGAGGGCTGTATCTGCTTCTTCTCCACCAGCTGATCAATGCGGGGCATGACTTTGCTCACAGCACATCGGAAATCATGGCCGGGCGCAGCAAGACGGTTCCGGCTCTTCGACTTGATGGCCATGAAGGCTGAGAACCCCTGCTCGCACTCCCACGTCGAGGGGAAAATCAGTAGCTGGGGAACAGCGTGACGGGCTAGCGTCGCGTATGAGGAGGCCATGCTCACCCAGAAGTTTAAAGGAGAGCATTCTTTGTGCTTCGTCTTTGCTGTCTCATCAGCCTGGATATCTATGAGTTCCTCTTCTTCCTCGGTCCCAACAGGCAGATCGGCTGGATCAACGGAGAATGGATTGGCAACGTAGACACAACATGTCCCGTCCCGGAAGTAATGCTTCAATTCACTCTTGAGCAGTGAGAGGTGATGGACGTTTTCTTGGGCAAATTCATCAGTCGCCTCCCTCTCAAGGGTAGTCAGGAGTTCAAACATTCCGTAGCGTTTGCTCTCCACGTTCATGACCCCGAAAGTGTTCGCGTACCACCTGGAAGGCCCTCGCGTACCACTAGTGGTACGCGTACCACAGGTTGGGAACCACTGCTCTAACTGCTGCTACTAATGTATCTTTAGCCATGTTATCTTTTCCCCTTCTTAACTAGTCTGCTCTTATAGCCTGACAACAATAAGCTGCATTGCATACTAACACTTTTGCCCTTTTTTGTCTTGAAATTATCACTTCTGTTAGACGGCGCCTTCACCACAGTATGTGTTGTTAATTGCTGTAGAAAAGACCATTGCAAATAGACTATGAGTTTTTCTTCGTTCATTTTTCTACTACTGTGTCATTGGTTATGCTTGTTGATATTTACATGATGACATTCAATGTGGCCATTTAGGTCACCTATAATGAATATGGGGTACTTTCTTCCAATTTATTTGATTCATTCTTATCTCTCATTGCATTCAAAATACTTAATGCTCACCACAGCTTTTGTTAACATCCTTAGCCTGGTCTCCTCTTCACCTTCTCCCTTGTACTCAAAAGATGCCTACTTACTTCCTCTATGTAACATGTGCCTCTTCCTCACTAGGCCTGGTCATTTAAAAGTACCCATCTTCACCTACTGGACTTGTTCCTTTATACTAACATTTCCTTGATGCGGTAACGTTCAGGATACTATACATGTTTTTAGCATATATGTTTCCCTTATTCAGATGGTTAGCTTTTCACCAGCCCTCTCCGTTTAACTGGGCTTTGGTCCTCTTCCCTAACCATTCCACAGTCCAACACAGTACCAACTTTTCTCCATTCTCTATTCCAGTCCATCATCTTGAACATTTAGCATTCCTATCCATGATGCTAAATCCCACATGCTTGTTCCTTTTACATAAAAGTTTATCTAATTTTAACACTTAATTCATTAATACTTGGTTTTATGGTTTATATTTTACCATTAAAATCAATTAACATAGTTAGATTCTGCATGTTCGTTCATTTCAGTACTCCCCTCCCTAGCAGTATACCCTCAGACTAAAAGTAGTTTATTCAGTATATAGTAGCTCCAAGGTATCTTCATTTTTTGTACTCTTATGTAGCTTAGTTTATGATATTGATTAGTGGCTCAGGTGTGAACTTATCCAGACTTGAACACTTATTCCAAATTCTTCTGATACACTTATTTTTTTCACTAGCTCTTGTGTTATGATGCAGTAACTTCACTAGCTCAAAACAAATGTTTCACAGTTCTTTCAAGGTATTGTACTTTCGCGGCAGAGTGCTGTAGTTACTTCGTCAAGACACTTTTTAATATCTCTTGGAGGTAGTGAAATAGATAGATGCCAGTTTTTCAAAATATCCTCGGCCATTTCTCCAACTGCTGCTGCTAATATATCTACAGTTAACACAAGCATTCTTATTTCTTTAATTCATTCACAATTTACTGTATCTCCCCTTCTTTTATGTCATCTACAAATTGCTTGTTCTGGTTTTAATCAGGTTCTTATTACCTACTTTTAATAAATATTTTTTGGGGGCAGCCCTTTTAGCCTCCTGAAAAGTTTTATATTCTGCCAGTTTCGTTATCATACAGTATCAAGTTATTTCCTTTATTCAGATGTTTTAAAAGCAACTTTTATTGTTCCAATGTCATTCATTTCTTCATCCTTTATATACTTTTTTATCTTCAACTTTTAGATCTCTTTAACCACATTGCTTTTTTGAATAATTATACTTTTCTTTGTTGTGCTGAGATCCCTCCTAAATTGTCTTCCTTTCTTTTCTACGTTCTTGATATCTTGATGGTCTCTCCATAGCAATAGTTTCTGGATTAACTGATTGAATTAACTGATTGAGTAAGTGCAAAGTGTTGGGACTCAACTTTATTCTGGTTTCTACAGCAGAATGTTTTCAATGTTTCCTCTCAAAGTCATCGTATTCAAATACAGCACTCTACAGTGCTGTATAAACTTTCTTTTTTTTCCACTTTATTGTCATATAAAGCACACCTCATAGCTTCCTTTTTTATTCTATCTTTGCCTTTCAATTTCTGCATATTTAGTCCAACCATTTCCATTATTGCATTTATTGTTATTGTCATACTCTCTACCTGATTCTTCTTTTGATCTTGTTAGTCACTTTGTATGGCAGGGTCCCACCCCACTCGCATCTCTTCTCACCACATCCATCCATCTGACCTGCAGATGCCCCACACTCCTCCTCCCCATTACTTTAATGTTCTTAGCTTTGTTTATTGGTCCCATCTCCTCTCTTCTTATTACATGGTCTTAGTATCTCAAAAGAGCTTCCCTAGCCGTATCTTTTATGTTATATACAACACACATTCTTATATCCTAACTCTCCTTCCTTTCCAGTAGTGATATTCTAATAATCCATCTCGCCATCCTCATTTCGATTCTTTCCAACAGTCCCTCTTCTGTTCTTCTAAGTGCCCTTCCAACAGTCCCTCTTCTGTTCTTCTAAGTGCCCAAGTTTCTGCCCCATATAATAGTACAAGCCTGATGATTGTTTTATAGATCTTCAGTTTGTCGTAAAGGCATTTTCATGTCTAAAACAACTTGATTACTCTTCTCCAATTTCACCATGCTTCTTTCTCTGTGACTCGCTGCTTTCTCAGTATTATCCTCCACTTGTTAATGTTGATCCAATGTAGTTTAAACTCATTGTTCTATTATGTCACTGTACCATCTTCCTCTTGATTGTCTACTCTTTCTTATACTTCTCAACTACTAATTAGCCGTCTTTCTGATGTTCACCTTCATTCTATTCCTTTCTAAAGTTTTTTTTCATGCTAAAAATCTTTCATGCAGTTCAATTATGTCTGCTATAATAACTAAATTATCAGCAAACATCAGTTCCCGCAGTTCTTCGTTGTTCCTTAATTCCGATGACAAAGAGTCTATAACGACAAGGAACACATTGATTTTGAGCAAATCTTTGATGTAGGTCATCCTTTACAGGGAAAGCCTCGGTCTTCCCAGATTTTGTCTGTATGAGGATTCTTGCTCCATCATTCTTCATCCTCTCCAACTTTACCAGCTTTTCTTGTACTTCTCTCCTTCTTAAATCCCAATAGACTTAACATTTTTGGTACGCTGACATGCATCTTTTCACGAATTACCAAAAAAACTTGACTTTGCTGTTTCCTCATAGATACTTCTCTTAGACTTGTCTTACTATAAATTATAGCATACACTGTGCTCGTTCTTTTCTCAAGCCCAAAATATCAACACACTCAACCTGCTTTTTCTGGTATCTTAAATACAGTTTCCAAAAGTTTTAATCGTTTGTAGTTCCCACAGTTGATTTTTTTCATACAATTTAATCATCCAATTCTCTTTCCAGTCACTTGGTATTTCCTCTACATCTCAAGTTTTTTTCTAAAAGTGTGTGCACCCACTCTTTACCTAGGTATACAAGTGCCTTAGTCATTTCTAATGTTAATTCTGATCCTCCTGCAGATTTATTTACTTTCTCCTAGTACCGTTATCTATTTCACCTTCTGATGTTTATTATTAGGGATAATTTTAGTTTGTCATGCTCATTCTCAGTGTCAAATAGTTGTGAAAACTAGTCATTCGTTAACCAAGATATTTTCATTTTCATCTGTAATAATTCCTACACCTTTTCTTCTTACTTTAGTCATTCTGTTGATCATCTTTTCTCCCTCTGGTGTTCCCATCATATCATATACCACGCTCTCTTGACTTCTCCCTTTGCAGTTGCTACCATTCTCTTTCCCTTTTTATTCTTCTACTGTATATTCCTCACTACTTTAGCAGTAGTTGTTGTCTTTGCATCTTCTAGCTATATGCTTGTCCTTACCACTGTATAAACATTTCAATTCCGCAACCATAGTTATTTTTTCTGTTGTCGTTTACCTCTTGTCTTCCCACACACCTCTGCCGCTGGTGGCACCACAATTTCTCTCATAACATTCCATATCTCATCAGGGAATTCTTATGTTCTTTTTTTCAATGCTGCCAAATTCATAGATTTTGCTAATTCTTACAATCTTTCACTTTAATGATTTCTTCTTTCCAAACCTACCTACTTCCTTTATGTAACATGTGCCTCTTCCTCACTAGGTCTGGTCATTTAAAAGTACCCATCTTCACTTACTGGACTAGTTTCTTTAAACTCACATTTCCTTGATGTGGTAACGTTCAGGATACTATACGTGTTTTTAGCATATATATTCAGATGGTTATCTTTTCACCAGCCCCCTCCATTTAACTGGGCTTTGGACCTCTTCCCTGACCATTCCACAGTCCAGCACAGTACCAACTTTTCTCCATTCTCTATTCCAATCCATCATCTTAAACATTTAGCATTGCTATCCATGATGCTAAATCCCACATGCTTGTTCCTTTTCCATAAAAGTTTATCTATTTTTAACACTTAATTCATTAATACATGGTTTTAGGGTTTATATTTTACCATTAAAATAAATTAAAATAGTTAGATCCTGCATGTTCATTCATTTCAGTACTCCCCTCCCTACCAGTATACCCTCAGACTGGTCTTTCTGTCATTATTCCTGATAACCTTAACAGAGGTTCTTGGTTTTCTTTTTATGATCAATATACTGAGAACGCTTTCATCCTATTCCTCCTTGAGGCTTTTAGGATATTACATGCTCATTAGAATATTGTTTCTCAAAGGTAACAGAAAACACCGGAACACATTGATAAAATCGTCCAAAAACAACAAATTACACACAAATTAAGTCCCAAAACAGGGAAAATACACAAATACGATCGAAAACAATGAAAAACACTGAAAAAAACATTCAAAAACCTAAAACTTAATGGAAAAAAGTCAGAAAATGACAAATTACACAAGAAAAGGTGTGAAAACGGTGAAATACCCACAAATACGTCTGGATACGACGAAAAATGAGTAAATGTCCGAAGATATTGAAAAAAAGTTAAAAAACAATGAAAGACACCGAAAAACCATGCGAAAACGCCGAAACACAATGAAAAAACGTCAGAAAATGATGAATAGTACACAATATATGCCTGAAAACGGTGAAAAACCTAAAAATAATTACGAAAACCACTGAGAATATGTCCGAAAACGCAGAAACACGATGAAAAATGTCTGAAAACGACAAATTAAACAGAAATCCGAAAACGATGAGAAGAAACGAAAAAAAACCCTTGAAAACGCCGAAACACAATAAAAGATCGTCTGATAACGACGAATCACAAACAATGTCCAAAAATTGTGAAAAACCCAAGAAATACGTCCGAGTAATATGAAAAACATGGAGGAAATGTCCGAAAATGCTGAAACAATGAAAAAAAAAGTCCAAAAATGAAAAATTACACACACATAACGTCCGAAAAAGGTGAAAAACACGTAATTATGTCTGAAAACACCGAGAAAATGTCGGTAAATGCTGAAACACAATGAAAAAAACAACCGATAATGAGAAATTACTTCCAGACCATCAGAAAAGGGTGAAAAACAAAAATACATCCAAAAACGACGAAAAACACCGAAGAAACGTCCGAAAAACCCAAACACAAGGGAAAGATGTCCAAAAATGACGAATTACACATACGAAACGTCGGAAAATGGTGTTAAAAATACGCTCAAACTACAAAAAACAATGAAAAAATGTAGGTTAACGTCGAAAAACAATGAAAAAACTTACAAAAATGCCTACCAAAATTACGAATTACACACAAAAAAACGGAAAACGGAGATAAAAAAACTAAAATAAGTCCGAAAACGACAAAAATCACCCAAAAAAGGCCTGGTAAATGTTGAAAAACCCAAAAATTCTTCCGAAAACGACGAAAAACGCAATAAAATGTCTGAAAAGGCCGGAACACCATTATAAACAGTCTCGAAAACGACAAATTACAAACAAAAAATGTCCAAAAGCAGTCAAATACCCGGAAATACGTCCGAATAAGATGAAAAACACTGAGCTAAAGTCCGAAAACGCTGAAATACTATGAGATAAGTCTGAATACAACCAAAAATACGCTTGAAAACTATGAAAAGCACCACAAAAATATCCAAAAACGGCGAAATACAATGGAAAAATGTCTGAAAAGGGCGAAGTATACACAAAATATGCTGAAAACGACGATAAACACCGAGATAACTTCCGGAAATGCAGAAACAATGAAAAAACGTGGAATTATACACAAAAGTAAGTCAGAAACCGAAGAAAAACACCAGAAAAATGTCCAAAAACGCTGAAACAATGAAAAACCAAACCTTTTTTACCCCTTGACATCGTCGTCTTTTCCACCATTACCCGTACATTAAGGGTTCAATTTTCTGATGTGCCCTTATCAATTCCTTCTATTGAAGTCGCTGTAATGCATATACGCCTTCATTTTCTTGGTTCCTTTATCTCCTCGATTTGATACTTCTGACAACTTTGCATTTGTAAGGAGTGTGAACTTTACTTTCAGCTTCCCTTATAGCTAACGTGATGACGTTAATCAAAGGGTCAAAGATGTAGGGACTAGAAGCTAATACTTAAAGCTCTTCCATTTTCAGATTCATATTATGTACTATATTGGATCCCTCTCTCTGATTACAGCTCATTTCATCTTTGCTGACACATACACAGAATAGTCTGGCCTATTCTTTACACATTCTCCTCAAGCCTCATACACCTGACAACACTGAGATTACCAAACAGTTCTTCTGCTCTGAAGGGGTTAACTATTGCAGTCTAATTGTTTAGTGGCTACTTTCCTCTTGGTAACGGTAGAAGAGACACTCTAGCTATGGTAAGCAGCTGTTCTAGGAAGACACTCTAAAATTAAACCATTGTTCTTTAGTCTTGAGTAGTGCCATAGCCTCTGTACCATGGTCTTCCACTGTCTTGGGTTAGAGTTCTCTTTTAGTCCTCTGATTAGTGGCACCATCTGTTACTTCTGGCACATATTTCTAACTTTAACCACCAACTGCGGGGACCTTTTATACAGCGTTAACTGAACAGTAGATAGTCACTTTCTTAACTCTTTATTTTTAAACACTATTCAGTCTCCATGAGTTTTCTAGTTTGCAAACGGTATTCCATGATCCCTTCTCTTTGCTTTTGATAATTCTATTTGCATTTAGAAATCTGGAAGTCTAAGGGATCGTTCATGCACACTTGTGCAGCTTGCTTCATTGCGATGACAGCAATTGACTCGTCTGATGCTTAATAGACCCTAACATATAACTTGAAATCTTTACATTCACTTGCAACTATACCCAGACTAACATTGCAATGTTTATTTTTCACATGCATCTCGAATTTCACAAGTATGTGCTGTAATATATTCCTCTTTGCCAGTTAATTTTCTTATAATCATCTCGATATAAAAAATGTTTCTGTTGTCGTCACATCTGGTAAATTGCATGAGTTGTATCTAGCACTTTCTCCAATATATATCAGGCTAATTTTAGGTTTTAGCATTTTAATGTACTCCTTTCCTTTCTGTGTTATTGTTGGCTTTCTTAGTTTTACCTCTTACGTTGTTCCTCACATTTCTTTAGCATGTTTTCATGTATTGGTCAGCGATGGAATTTTTTTCGCTAGAAATGTTTCCGATGCTAATCTTTGGTCCTCCGTCATACTAATATCCAGTTATTTTTTCATTCAGATGGTGTTCAAAACATTGTTTTGGTTGTTCCATTGTTCTGTTTTGCTAATTTTTTTTTTTCATCTTTCTTATACTTTTCCTCTTTCACCGTTTTCTAAAAAATCATTTCACAGCCACTGATATTCTGAATATTTCCTCTTTTTCCCTATGCTGTGTTGAGGTTCTGATACCAATCCCGTTAAATTGTCTTCTCTCTATTTCATGATGCTAATTCTATCAATAAGTTACTGTACTCAACCACTGGTTTCCTATTTGAGTTTGTGCAAAATGTTGCTACTTACTGAAAGTTCATCATCATTAGCTGTAAATCTCTTTAAATACATACAGGTTTTTTCCTTTCATCCCCATATAGAGCACAGCTTATTTCTTGAACTGTGATTTATTTGAATTTCCCTCCCATTTCATTTCCTTCTCTTGTTTTTCCCATATTTTTTCATCAATTTTGTTAATCATTGATTATTGCACCGCACCTTTTCCCCCGAATTTTTAACGCCATCTGATAGATTACGTAGTGGATGGATAGGACAATCAGTGCACCTCTCTTTTCAATGTCCCTTTTGGCCCCAGCTGCAACCATTTTCAGCCTCTTTTTATACTGTACCCGAGTTGTCAAGAACTCTCCGTCTTTCATTCAATCCCCAAAAGGCTGCATCAGTAACCCCTCCATTCTTATAAACCCTTTCTATTGTATTCCTTACTGTACTACATCCCTGCTTCTTAGCTTCTTCTCTAGCAATGTATGACTGTATTAACTTTCTTTGTATTTTTAGAAGATTGATCTACATTCTTCTTTTCGAGTTGGAATTTGGCGGTGGTACCTCATTGTTTCATAAGTTGACTCTCTTAAGCATTTCTTTTTGCATTTTATTTTAGTGCAATCTAGCTTTTTTGAAACTATATGGTGTTTATTGTAATTATTTCCTCTTCGTTTTCATTCTATATTACTAGATAGTCTACTTTAATACAGTACTGTACCAGTTTCTTTGTATTTTCCAGTTCAGTTTTGTTTAAACATTTAGCAGTAGTATTCATGTCCTTACTCCTTTTTCATATTATCTCATCCTATCTTTTGACAGCTTATTCGCTGATACCTTGCGATATGCTTCCAGCATTAACCACCTTACATTAAACGCTTTCAACTTTAATCACTTTACGTTTTAGGCTTTTAACATTTAGGCTATCTCAGATTTCATTACTTTCTCTATTGACTAATAAATTATGTTCATTTAGTAAAGGCTCATTTTTCACTGTTTATCCTTATTGGTATTTGTCTTTCAATATCTTATGTTAACACACATTCAACATCACCTTTAAAATAGGTATATATACCCCTGTTTCCCATTATCTTTTTGTTTTTTAAACCCATTAACATGTTGGTATCCAACCAAGTTCTCTACTGGCTATCGTAGAAAGAAACTTGTTTTTTGTAATTCATCTTGTATCTCATGTTTCTCTTCTTTTTGCTTTCCTTCTCCCTAGCAGCTTCATATTCTTGGGTTTTTTGTTTCCTCTTTAGCCCCAGTAGTGAAATAGCTTCTCTATAGTATTTGTGCTTGCACTCTCCTAACTGCTTCCAGAAGGCTGTTTTCTTTCTTTATAGTACCAGAAACACCTTATTCTCACAACTACTTTGATCCGTATGGTATGGCCTTCTCTCATGTACAAACTTGCAACTTGTTCCTCTCCAGATAAGTACTGTACCTTTTAATTTATTCCCTATGAATTTTCTTGGTCTTAATTTCATCAAGAAATTCCTATCGTCCTATTTGGTAGGCCTATACCCTTTGCTTGTCATTTTGCCTCATCCTTCCTCATTTGTGTCTGGCTTTGCAAACTTACTTTTACTACACATAGTGTACCATTTTATATAGTTTTCCTTTTCTCCTCATCGTCTATCAAGGAGAAGTACAAGAGGAAGGCCAAGGTTTGGGTGGATGGATGGTGTGAAGAAAGCTCTGGGTGATAGGAGGATAGATGTGAGAGAGGCAAGAGAGCGTGCTAGAAATAGGAATGAATGGCGAGCGATTGTGACGCAGTTCCGGTAGGCCCTGCTGCTTCCTCCGGTGCCTTAGATGACCGCGGAGGTAGCAGCAGTAGGGGATTCAGCATTATGAAGCTTCATCTGTGGTGGATAACGGGGGAGGGTGGGCTGTGGCACCCTAGCAGTACTAGCCAAACTTTGTTGAGTCCCTTGTCAGGCTGGGAGGAATGTAGAGAGGAGAGGTCCCCTTTTTTGTTTCATATGTTTGATGTCGGCTACCCCCAATAATGTTATACAGTATACAGTATTGTTGTCTATGATTGTATTTATTTTTTTATTGGAAAATATAATACATTTACTTTGGGTTTGTGTTTCATTATGCATACCAATGTTTTTTTTTTATGAAACATGTTAGAAGAAAACTTGTGGAAAGAAAAAGAATCATATCCTTGGAAATGATGTGGTAAACTTCTTAACAGTGGTTAAGAAAAGTGTTGACTTCTGTGAAACTTAATGCAAGTACATTTACTCAATCTGTTAGGCAAGAAGTAATAGATATGTTAGATGAAAGGCATGAGAAATACTCATTGGGGTGAAAAATTCAAAGTTTGAAAATATGTTTTCTAAATGAAAGAAAAATCAGATTTTGTTGATATAAGATGACTTTTAATGGAATTAGTAATGGTACACATAATCTTATCCAGAATATAAAAAAAAGACTTCTTGAAAATAATTTTATTGGGATCCTTTTTTTAGCTAAAGCAAATGCTTCATCAAGATTGCCATATGTGAATTGATATTTCTATTCATGCTATTCACTGATAAGAATGCAATAAGAATTTGGCTTCCCTTTCATGAAGAAATGTTCAAAACACCTTGTCATGATATAATAGAAAATTTATAAATGAAATCGTAATGATTTCAGGACGCAAAGTCTAAGACTTGTTGCAACCTTTGTCATTAGTCAACTAGAAAGTTATCATCAATTTGTTTTTCCTTATAACAATTTTAATAAAGTTTTATCATTGGAAAAGCAGCTGAGCTCTTATTCAAATTAAGAGTCGGTGATTGTAAAGAAAAAATCTTAGTTTTTTGTTCAGTTTTGCTAAAACCTATAGGGAAAAGAAGGATAAATCTTTGGTGCTACTATAGCGTGATTCCTACCATCAGGATTCTACTATAATGTGATTCCTACCCTATTTCTTTGGGTATGAGGCGATTCCTACCAAAGGAGGATAGATAAAACATACTTCTTGACACTATTCTAATATATTCTATTCTATAAAAGAGATTTTGACGTAGGAAAAATCTATTTTGGGGCTCAAGCCATGTCGTCCTGATGGAAGCTCCTTCTGGCAACTTTCTACAGTATAATATTTCTGCGATTGATATTACAAGAGAATTACCGTCAGGTATCATGGGGTTCCAACCCCCCGGAAACGACTATCAGAAGATATCGTGTTTAATCAGGGACGTATCCTAAGGTCACCATAGGTATCTTCACCCCAAACAGGTCTGACCCAGTCTAATCCACTAAGGGGAAAGATAAATAAGGATCCGTTACACATCCTATCACCTTCCGGTGCTCCTATACAATCCCGCTTCACTATTCCTTTGTACGCAGCTGGTGGCTACAGTGCGGTTGATTTTTGTGGGGACTTTTTTCACTTTTTGAAGATTTGTTTTGTGTTACGGTTTCCTCTTCTTTGCCAAAGTTGAGGATCTACCTCTCTTTGTCTTTATTTATGCTAATTTTGCTTTAGCTTCCTTCGGGGACTTATATTTTAGCATTTGGTTAGAGGAAGCTGAAAAACCCAAAAAATGCACTTTAGGTTTGGTAAAATGGTAATTTTGCTTATACTATTTACTCGTTTAGTTGGTTTGGTTATGCTTAATTGAGGTGTTACTCTTGTAATAACACCTTGGAAGGGGAATATTACATTATTTGGTGGTTTGCTTAGTAGGAATCACCCTATAGTAGATTTGAATCCCCATATTGAGGTATTTTCTTTGCGGATCATGTGCGATGAATGACACTTGCTAGGCCTATCATGAGCTAATGCAGCTGTTAATTAGTGACATCCATAAGTCTATAGCTCCCGAAAGGTTACAGGGACTCCAACCCCGAGCAGTCTTATGGTAGGTTTAAGCCACTGGACCTCTACAAGGTTACACAACTACTTGCCATAATGTCCATATTGCGACGACTGTTTGATACCCTTGACAGTGAGGCAGTTGTTGACTAAATGCCCCACTTATACCACAGAAAGAAATAGATATCTGTTTGAGGCTCGGGTTGAGGATAGCAGGTTCAGCCTTACCAAGATCCTTGGACATGATGTGTCGTACAATGTACGATGCTGGGGTGTGGCATGCGTGAGGCTTGGCTCCTGGGAGCAGGTGGATGTGGTGCGGTTCCCCCTGCATCACTGGCAGTGGCTTCCTGGCTGTGTTGAATGTCGTTGTGGCGAAGTGTTGCAGGAACCAGGCTTCCAACCTGGCCGCATGTTCCTCCTGGGGCGGCAGGGGCACCTCGGCAGGTCGGGGTGGTACCTGGCCGTGTCATCGAACAGGCTCACGTGTGCCACCGCGGGGGAGGGGTGGGGGAACTCCTTGGGTACCAGCGTTAAGTCTCTGCAGGCGTCCAGCGACAGGAAGAGGTGCTTTGTCGGCTGCACGAAGTACACGTCCTGCTCCGTGGTGCGGCCTTGCAAGGTGACGTGGCACACGGCAGATCCAAGGCACTTCAGGGGGAGGTTTGCCACATCCCGCAAGCCGGCGCGGGGTGTAAGGGCTGCTGGGTGGACTTGGAGGAGCGATAGCAAGGAGGGGCCCGCCACACATACCTGTGCACCAGTGTCCGCCACGGCGGTGACAGGCACTTGTACTCCTGTGTCGGTGTGGACGACTGTCACCTCCACTACTGGGTGGCTGGCGATGTTGGCGGCCGCAACAAGCTTGCTTACTTGCTTATTGCCGTCCTTCGAATTAAAGACGACTTCTGCTTCGCTGTGATGAGGATGAAGTTAGATCTGTTGTTGTTGGTGCCATCTTGCATGGCTGTGAAGACCAATTCTGGATCCACACACACTGCCACACAACTGGCAAGTCAGGTCTGGGTTGACCAGGGGTATCCGATCTCGACGGTTTTGTCTTCTCTCTCTGCGCTGTTGTCTTGCCTGGTTCCGGGTGCCTTCAAGTTGATTGACTCCAGCTTTACAGAGTGAGCGCCATAGTGGTCTGTCAGAGGCATTCATTTCTAGTTGCTCAGGTTGTATGTTGCACTTCTTGTGCGTAGCTTTGATGTTGTCCTTGTACCTCTTTTTCTGACCCCCTGGAATACGCCGAGCTTCAGGGAGCTGACTGTAGAGGACCTGGCGAGGAAGGCGATGTTCTGGCATACGGATGACGTGGCCGATCCACCCGAGTTGTTTTTTGCCCAATGTGGATTCTATACTCAGCAGGTTTGAACGGTGGAGAATTTCAGAATGAGGTACTTTGTCTTGCCATGTGAGCCCTAATATACGCTGAAGACAGGGAATATGGAATGCCTCAAGTTGTTTTACATGTCGACGGTAAACCGTTCAGGATTCTGCTCCATATAGCAAGGTGGACATGCAGACAGCTCTGTACACAGCTACTTTTGTTTCTGTCTTGAGGTGGTGATTTAGGAAGACTCTGGACCTGAGTCGGGCGAAAGATGCGGAGGCATGATTTATCCGGGCAACTATTTCCTCATCAATATTGCGTTTTTTAGTGAAGATGCTTCCAAGGTAGATGAAGCTATCAGCTTGTTTGATGGCTTCCTCATTCAGATGAAATACTGGGGGATCTCCTGCAATCATTTGTTGGGATAGGATTTCAGTTTTGTTGATGTTAACTTTGAGCCCCATGGCTTGGTAAATTGATGAGACAATGGTAAGGCTGCGTTGGAGGGCATCTGGTGAGTGAGCCACTAGAGCGCAATCATCTGCATATTGGAGTTCCATTAGGTGTGTCATTGTTGTTTTTGTCACAGACAGGAGGCGCCTAAGGTTGAATAAGTTTCCGTCTAGTCGAAACTGCACTTTCAATTGATCTTCTCCGTTGACTTGTTGCTGGCTTAGGAGGGTGACTGCAGTGAGGTAGATGTTGTATATCACTGGAGCCAGGATACATCCTTGTTTTACTCCAGTTTCTACCCTGAAAAGTTGTGATTTACTACCACCCATACTTACACAGGCTTGCATATCATTGTGTAAGTTTCTTAGAATGTTTTGGAGGTAGTCCAAATTTAGAGAGAGCAGTCCATAAAAGGTCTCTGTTCACTGTGTCGAAGGCCTTTGTTAGATTGATAAAGGCTATGTGAAGATCACGGTTTTGTTCATGGCATTTCTCTTGTAGTTGTCGGGCCACGAATATCATGTCACAAGTGCTGCGTTCTTTACGAAAGCCACATTGCGTCTCTTGTAGTACATTTACTGAAATGTGTTTGCAAAGTCTTGCAAGCATTATTCTTGCCAGGATTTTACTTGCAACGCCGAGCAAGGTGATGCCTCTGCTATTTTCACAGAGGGAACGGTCCCCTTTACGTATGTAGATGGTGACAATGTCTGAGACAAGCCACTCATGGGGGACTTCTTCCATGTTCCTAATAGAGAGAATAAGGTTGTGGAGATGTTGATGGAGTAAGTAGCCCCCCCTCCTTGAATAGTTCAGCTGGTAGACCATCAGGGCCGGGGCTTTTGTTGTTTTTCATGGCCCTTATGGCTTTTATAGTTTCTGGGAAAGTGGGTTTGGTATCTAGGATTTCTGAGTGAGGGACATCAGGGATGTTGTTGAGGATATTAGGCTCTACAGGATTTCGTTGGTTAAGGATCAAGCTGAAATGTTGTGCCCAGCGATCTATTATCTCCTGTTTGTTTTTTAGGAGGTTTCCTTCTATAGAGCGAACAGGAGTTATACTACTTTTCGTTGGGACATATAAGATTTTAATAGAGTTGTAGAAACCATGTTGATCATTTGCATCTGCGTATGATTGAGTTTCTTTTGCACGGTCATTCCACCAGTTATTTTCCATATCTCTGAGTATTTTCTGCACTTCTGATCTTAGCTGTTGGAAGTTTTCTTTGACAGCTACAGAAGTAGGTTGTGAGAGCCATGCATCATGCGCTTTATTTTTTGCTGTGATTAGGTCATGTATACCATCAGCGTTGTTATCAAACCAATCTTGATGGCGTCGTGTGGAGAAGCCAAGGGATTCTTCTGCATTTTCCTGAATTATAGTCTCCGTTTTGTCCACTCAGAGTCAAGCTCATTGTCGATGTTGTTTGGATCAATGTTAGGGATCTCAACCAGCTTTCTTGCTATCCCGTGACAGTAGTTGTTCCAAGTAGAGGTGTCTTTCAGAGCAGGAATGATTAATTTCTTTGAGGGAGGTTTGTGAGAAAGAGGAGGACGGATGGTTAGCTTGAGCTTAGCACGTATTAGATTGTGATCTGTGTGGCACTCGGCACCTCTCATTGCACGGGTCTGGACGGCATCTTGCTTGTCTCGCTTTTTTATTATAACTTAGTCAATCAAGTGCCAGTGTTTTGACCTTGGGTGCATCCACGAAGTTTTGTGCTTGTTTTTGAGCTGAAAAAGGGTGTTAGTGATGACTAGGCTGTGTTCTGAGCATAAGGAGAGCAATCTTAGTCCATTGCTATTCATATTGCCAACACCATGATGACCGATGGCGCCTCCCCAGATGTGGTGTTCCCTTCCCACTCTGGCATTAAAGAGTCCTAAGAGGATCAGTTTATCTTCCCTTGGAGTTTGGTTAATGGCTGAGTCTAATAATTCATAGAAAGAGTCTTTTGTCTCATCTTCACTGTCCAGTGTAGGAGCGTAAGCACTCAGGAGAGTGGCATAACGACCTTTTGCAAGTGGGATGCGCCTGGACATCAACCTCTCCGAGATGCCAGCTGGTGAGTCTGGGATTTTACTTAGCAGTTTTGTTTTCACTGCAAAACAGACACCATGATTTCTGCGTTCATTTGCTGGATAACCTTTCCAGAAGAATGTGTATCCTTCTCCTACCTCTGTTAGGGTGTCCTCTTCTGAAAGACGAGTTTCACTTAAGGCAGCTATGTCAATGTTGTATCTTTGCAGTGCATGGGCGACAAGAGCTGTCCTGCGGTGTGGTCTGTCATTTTCATCACTATCAAATAGTGTGCGAACATTCCAGGTGGCAATGTTAAGGGGTATTTTTCTTCTATTTTGACCGCAGTAAGGAATGTCTTGGTGGATGCGGTTATCCACCCGGGTGGTAGTGAATCAGCCAATGTTTAGGTTACCTTTTCTAAACCCTTCCCTGCCAAGGGTGAGCAGTGGGGTCTCCATTTCTGGCTGCTCAGTTGCACTGGAAGCTGCCGAGGAATAGACCAGATTCATGCCATCTCTCCAACGACCATCACTCCAGTGCTGCCCACGTGCAGGACTCGGGCTGATGACTTCCAGCCGCATTCTCGACCTGTCACCGTTACCCTATCTTGTCGCCGGGGGACTTTTGTTGGTTGGTGGTGAGGATGAGAAAGGGTGGTGAAAGTGAACGAAGCAGTGTGCTAGCGCAGAGAAAGGATTATTGTGGCTGTGGGGGTGCGCTCTTCCCACAACCACATCTTGGCCCTCCTCAACTCATGTCAGTGGCATGAACGATTCAGGACGACTGACAGCAGATTTGGGTTGCAGGGATATGCCGGAAAACCAAGTATTTCAGGAAACCGCCTTATGTGGTACCCCGCGCACAGATTTTTCGTTTGAGGTTTACTCCCGTAGCCTTAACCCACCCAAGGGCTGTCCACAAGGCAGTGGGTGCAGTGCTTGGTAGGCATCAGGGTGCATCCACACGCTGGTGGTCCTGCATGCCGTACATCTGGGGCCTACTGCTGCTCCGAGACACTAGACACGTCTGTCGGGGATCCTGTTGATTTTGCCTGTGATTTTCTGCAGCATTTGTAATAGTGGCCCTGCTTACAGCACCCGGGGCATGAGGTTCTGCCAGAGGCATGGCGGCCGCCGCAGTTCTCGCAGGGAGGGGGTGGGGGACTCTTACCTGTGCCAGCAACGGTTGCATTCAGATGATCTGCCTCGGGTGTCTTGCTGCCGGCCGCGCAAGCAGTTTCCCTCCAATTGCATTGGCACGCAGCGGCGTCGACGCAGGCCGCCTTGTAAGCACAGCAACCGGCCCTGAGGGGACTAACACTATTGATGTTGTTGCTACATTGGTACACATGGTGACGCATAGCCTCATCACTTAGGCCCACCATTAACTTAGGTAATAACATATATTCGGCTAGATTACACTGACACTGAGGGCACTGGAAATTGCAATCGGTGGCCTTTTGAGAACACTTTAAAAAATAATCACTAACACTTTCTCCTGGGCCTTGTATCGCATTGAAAAACTCCGACCATAACACAGCACGGTTTGTAGAGCGTAACACAATATCACGAATAAAATCCATGGCTTCCGTAGCGGTGAGGTTAGTTCATTCCTGTGAAGTGAATCTGGCGTCCAGCGCTCGTTGCAGAGGGGTGTGCAGTATAGCCTGATGTGGTGGACGACCTCGTGGGGTGGTAGTCTGCACAGTTCGATCCAGCATTCCATCGACCTCCTCCAGGACCTGAATGCGGGGGGCTTCAGCTCAATTTCACACTTCTCCTGGGTTTCGGACGCAGGGACACGAGGTGCAGGGGTAGCATGTGTCGTAAGCCGGTCTTGGAGGATATTGATCATTTGTTGCTGTGCCTCCATGGCCTGCCTGGCTTCTTGCAGGGCAGGGACGAGCCCAAGGGGTATGACGGGGCATGCGGCCCTTGGGGTGGACCGCGTTGAGCGGCGCTGGAAGGGCATGGTGAGGGTCATGGAGGTTCTTGAGAATTACTGCGCTATATTGGATGTCAAGGTGGGACAAGAGATACACGGTGGTGGAGGCATGTGGTTTATTGCGTCCTGAGGTATAGACTAATGACAGTTGCTCTCTGCAACCGGCACACTCACTTGGCACCTGCCCGCCATGGGAAAATATATCTTACTTGCAGGTACTCCATCACTCTTGGTTCAAGTTAATGAGTTTTGTGAAGAGGAAAAGATATATTTAAATATAGAATCCAAGATAGCAGAATCTTTGATACATATAGACATTGAAAACAGATTTTCATTTTATTGCAAAACTATTACTAGTTCCATCTCTTAGTCCTGATATCTTAGGAATGTATCATATTCCAGAATGCAGAAAGAAAAACACCTACATTCATCCACTTTTAACGTTGAGACATTCGTTGGATGCAGTATGGGAATAAAACAATTTGTTTTAAATGCTTTTTATTTATTTAGGGAGGAAATTAGAGTATGAATTATACTTATAAACATTATCAAGACTTGACTCTCTGGAACAGATAAGGCTGAAAAATCCTGACAAAATCATTTAGTGAGTTGGTAAATCTGATAATAACTACAGTATTCAACATAGTGATTAATCTTGGAGTTTCTACAGTTTCTTGAGGAAAGGGAAAATCGCATATGATTATGTAGAATTTCTTGATCACTTTCATAACACAGATGGAGATCTCCTCAATTGGTTAAGAATGTTCAATGGGATATGATAACAGAAGATGCACAGACCTGAGACCAAACAAAATTGACTATTTATAAAGGAAGGAAGTGTAACCAAAATAAAATATTTGATAATGGTTGCAGTTATAGGCTCAAAATTAAGTTGTCTATGTCGATTGTATTCAGAAAGTAAATGATAAGGACAATCATTTGTTTAAAGATACTGAGAAATTTTGTATTTAATTAAAAGCATAAAAATTACTTTCATGACAAAAGAACTGTGCTGGTATAAGGACTCTCTCTCTCTCTCTCTCTCTCTCTCTCTCTCTCTCTCTCTCTCTCTCTCTCTCTCTCTCCTCTCTCTCTCTCTCTCTCTCTCTCTCTCTCTGTCTGTTATCCTAAGGAAGTGAACGTGTTTGGTTGCTTCTGATCATACCAGAAGGGCCACCAATTCTTAGACTTGCATATATCACATTATGTCTAATGTGGCTTAAGGCTAGGCTCCACTTTGTAGAGCTGATTTTTGCCAATTTTTTTTATTTTTTTTTTTCTTTGCTAAAAGTCTTCCTCTGGCCTAACCTAACAGAATGCCGTGATACGTGTAGAATTCATCTCCAGCCTCCATAACGCCCCCATGGTCGTCAATGCAACCCTACCTGTATAACATATATCATTGCATGTTGGGCGAAGTGCCAAATGTTCATAGTAAAAATAAGAAATATCATTAGTAATTGTGTAATATTTTTAGTCTACCTCTCAAAAATTGGTCGAAGTCGTTTTCTGATACTAGTTTCAATAAAGAAAACCACTTTAGGGGTGACTATGAGATTATTTCTCATTTTATTATGTCTGAAAAAATTGCTTTTCCTTGGTTTTTTTTTCGGGAGAAGGGTGTTAATATTATTATTACTTGCCAAGCAAGCTACAGTCTTAGTTGGAAAAGCAAGAAGCTATAAGGCCAAGGGCTCCAACAGGGGAAAATAACCCAGTGAGGAAAGGAAACAGGGAAATGAATAAACGATATAAGAAGTAATGAAAAATTAAAAGTAAATATTTTAAAACAAACACTAACAAAATTAAAACAAACAATTCATGTAGGCCTATAGCTATAAAAAGACTTAATGTCAGCCTGTTCAACCTAAAAACATTTTCTGCAACTTTGAAATAAGGCTTTATATTCATGTGGTTGGTAATTTATGTAAAATTAACCTTATTGCAATCATACGACCGTATATCGAATAGCTGATTCAAATATGACTGTGTGTGTGTGAGAGAGAGAGAGAGAGAGAGAGAGTGTGTGTGTCCAGTCTTCTGGGTTGGTTCAAGTACTCAACTTTTAAGAAATGTTTTACAGTAATCGTCATGTATTATAACTAATGTATTTTTCGTTGTTTATTTGTAATTAGTCTCGGATATATTGAAGACCATATTTCGTTTAAGAACATTTTCCTTAAACTTAAATAAAAGAAAACATTTGAAAAAAAAAACCGTAGCTTAGAAGGCAAGAGTGTGCTAAATTCTTTATGGTGGCTATGAGCTCTTACAGTCGAAAATCAAGTAAACTCTGTGGAATAACCGTCCTTGTCTCACGGAATGGTAGCTTGGGAAAGGCTTGTAGCCTTAAAATAATTATTCGGTTGAAAATCTTAACAAAAAGATATGAGTTTCGACCATCTGAGTCGTGGTTTTTACCCTGGTACGAGCTAAAGAGGCTCTCTTCCCTGCCTAGAAGTTGAATAGACCCACAATCGAAGTAATATTCATATGTATTTAATTTTAGAAGCACTAAAATTGGATTTAATATATCGGTTGAAATGTTTTATGGAATCTCATTTTATATTTGAATATCTTGAAATAGATTTCAATGGTACAGAGGCTTCCCTTTGTAACATATATACCAAATATTTTTTTTCTTGCTTTTGGATGTGCTACGCTTTTGCTTTGTACAGTTTAACACATAACCTTGACTCAAATAGCAATGGCAATTGATATCGAATTCTACCTTTGAAAATGTAAAACCTCTGGAAATTCATTTATGATCAATGCATCTAGCTGGAAAGGACTCGAACCCATGCCTTTAGAGGCGCATTGTAGGTTCAAGTCCATCCCAGCCAGAAGCATGTTATTATTATTATTATTATTATTATTATTATTATTATTATTATTATTACCTGCTAAGCTACAACCCTAGTTGGAAAACCAAGATGCTATAAGCCCAGGGGCCCCAACTGAGAAAATAGCCTAGTGAGGAAAGGAAACAGGGAAAATAAAATATTTCAAGAACTGTAGGCCTAACATTTGAATAAACATTTCCTAGATAAACTATGAAAACTTTAACAAAACAAGACGAAGAGAAATGAGATAGAACAGTGTGCCCGAGTGTACCCTCAAGCAAGAGAACTCTAACCTAAGACAGTGGAAGACCATGGTACAAAGGCTATGGCATTACCCAAGACTAGAGAACAATGGTTTGATTTTGGAGTGTTGACTTACCTTGGTTGGTGATGCAAAGTTATTATAGTTACTTGCAAGTAAATATTGAAAGGCCTGTTATTATATTTTGATAGATGGTCCCACCAGAAATGAGAGAGAGAGAGAGAGAGAGAGAGAGAGAGAGAGAGAGAGAGAGGGAGAGAGAGTTATTATAGTTACTTGCAAGTAAATTTTGAAAGGCCTGTTATTATATTTTGACAGATGGTCCCACCAGAAATGAGAGAGAGAGAGAGAGAGAGAGAGAGAGAGAGGAGAGAGAGAGAGAGAGAGAGAGAGAGATAAATAATTTAGTTCAATTTGGTGCAAATCACAGCGTTCTAACCATTGGTTTTGTTACTGGTAAAGTTGAATAAGAAGCCTTGAGTGATTATATTAAACTGCAAATTCGCAAGGAACGTGAATTAAGTAAAATATCCTTACTATAGTGGAGTTTTATTACGAAAAGTGCTGTCTCTTCATGCATAGGCATACTTAGATGGTATATATATATATATATATATATATATATATATATATATATATATATATATATATATATATATATATATATATATATATATATATATGTGAAGAATTTTCTTCACTCTTCTTCTTTTAATCGTATTTTTAGATATCTTCTACTAATACTATAGCTACCCCTTAAACATTCTCTCCTACATCTAGTTTTCTTTAACGAAACATAGGGAGGACTAACCTAAACTTGTTGACAGTGGCGCATGCCATGCTCGTGACGTCACAGCGTAGATACGCACGTTAGAGGGCCTTAGTGTAACCACGGCGTATGTTGGTTCTTTCCTTAAGCTACATGGGTTGAGATTAAATTCCTAAACTGAATTCTAAATATAAATTTCTATACTGCTGAATTAATGCATCTTATATTTCTCAATACCAATTAAGGTTTGTTAATTTTAAGATGTATGCCCATCGTACCAGTCCATTGCTAATTAATCATTTAAAATATTATTTTTAGTAAGCCAGAATAGGTAGGATTATTGTATATATAACCTCCCTCAGAGCAGCAAGATTTATCTGAGTAGTTAGTACAAAATCCTGCCTCCTCTGCACTCCTTTCAACAATATATTGCCCTGTCCTGAAGTCCCGATATGGCAACCCCAATGGATTACCATGCGCATCAAGCTCTTCACCTGTCTGGAAAGGTGAAGCCAGGTGATCTCTTCGACCGTAGTGTCGACCACATTCTACGAAAAGCTGCCATAGCCTGCTGACCTGCCTGGTCATTGAACCCGGCCTCTTCTGGCTCACCCCATCCCCCTCTTCCAAAACGTGTCTCACCAACGAGTCCTGTTGCTGCCGGTCGGAGAGATTGAGAAGAGGTCCCTGGTGTACCTAGTTACAGCTACAGTGAGAATTCTTGGGGTGAGCCAGGCAAGAAATTAGTGCGACAACCAGGTCAACAGCTATCAAGGGCATAGGACTAATCTTAAAGGAGTGCAGGTACTACAACAATGGCCATTTAGTTTTCCCCCATTTTTTATTAGCTTAGACTAATTTTAACTTTATAGGGTACCTGGCTAATTACACTATTCGGACTGTGTGCGGTGGGATTGTGTGTATATATTTTTTCTATACAAATTTTTGCCTTTTGAGACTAACATAGTCTCTGGGTCACGTGGGCCACGTGCCAGACCCTATTTTGATTGTTGCAGATCACGTGTCTAACTCATCATTTTCATTATTTGAATTGCATCTCTTTTTATTCCATTTTTGTGTTGTTAAGATGTCCGTTTTGTTTCAATGTAAATTTGTGAATAAATCAATATTAGGTTAATTAAACCTCTTTAGTATTTTTGCTCCCTCATTTTTTTTAATGTGTGAAATGAATAGTTAATCACGGGACGAAGTACCCAGTATTTAAAGAGAAAACATAAGTAAGTCTATAGGTGGTAACAGCGAGGAACTTTGCATTGATATATTTGCTTCGAAGGTAAAGATCCTTATCTTTAAACTTCTAAACTACTTTACATCACTGCTCCCATTTTGGATTTTGTCTACCTTACATTAACGTAAAATAACTGTCCAGCATCTCATTGGGGTCACTGGGACGGAGCCGGAACAGAGCCTGAGAATGAGAGGACTATAGACCTGACAAAGCTAGAGTAGGCCATAAATTATTCTCAATCCTACGTGTGGAGTGCTTAGGCCTCTGGACAGTAAAATTTCCCTTTTGTATGTGAGTGATGGTTAGTGAATTGTGACAGTAAAGTATTAGCAGGGTGTTTGTGCCCCGAGAGTAAGTGCTCCTATCCTCCCCTGTTGAACTTTATGTAACTGTTATAAGGAGACTTTCCCGGACTAAGTTCCCACTCAGAACGTAACCATTAAAAAATTCTCCACACGAGTGGTCCTTCGAACCGGATCTTTTACCTTTGACTTGTGAAGCATTAACGTAATTAATCAGCTTGATTAAGCATATAGTAACTCGCTATATCACTTACCCACACGCACACAGCCAGTTTGTCGAATGTGTAAAGCCCAGACTTTAATTGGGAAGAGAAATTTGTAATCAACATGATCTTTTTGTATCGACCACGTGTTTAAGGAAAGAGCTACGTAACCAGGTTAATTTGTTGCTTGAATGTTCTCTACAGAAAGACTAGAATTTGTCGTAGGAACTTCACTTTATCTCGGATCCGTTCACCCACGTGTGGCGGAATCCTCTTATACCAGAAAGTTCTAAGCTACTTGAACTAAGGTTTTTGTTGTTCAGACGCCCGTGTTTACTGCTCAGCTAGAGCGCCGGTGTACTCGTCCTGTCAACTAATTTTGCTAGCTAAGCATCTAATTTGTAACATTTTGTACCTTGGTCTACCTTCCTTTGTGTCGTTTACCTTCCCTAACAAACCTTAACTTTTCTAACTAATGTTCCCGTATACCTAGCACGTGTCCTTGTCCTACAGAGCGAATTGGCGCAACATAATTTTAAGTGTTCTTACGAGTAACGTAGAAACTTAACCCCAAGTCCGTTTCATTCCACGTGTTTGTTCCAAGATGGCGGATCTTGTTTACAGCCCAAACTAAGGGTTCGTAATTGTTTGCTACCGTAAGTAAATTACTGCGTGTAGTTAATTTAATTTCCTTTAGCGAGGAGATATTATTTGTGTCCTTTAGCGACGATATTTTTGTTTTACCTCCGCGTGAGGGAAATTTCATTTTGTTTAGCCTCCAAGCGAGTGGACTTAAAAACTAAATCGTTGCCTTGTGCGCCAATCTACATTTTGAATAGATCAGTGGCTGCCTTAGTGCGCCCGTAATTGTGAAATCGTCACAACAGTGTCAGCCTCGACCTGTTATTTTAACTTTTAACTTAAATCTTTGCATTTATAAGCCCTAGCGCTTTCTCATATGTTTTGCTTCTCATAAATAACTTAATTAGTCATTATCGCCACGTGCGTATATAATTCATTTTTAGCAAAGTCTAAAGTCACGTGACCTGGGCATCGTCTGCTTTGTTAGGCCCCAGTCACTTTGAATTTTAAAGTAATTTCATGATTTATATGGGTTTTTGTCCATTTAACTTGTTCCCCCATCATGAGTAAATTTAAATATTCATTTATCACACGTGCAAATTTGTAACGTTTCATTTTCACGTTCCTTTGAAAATTCAGTTACCCTTTGTTTGCTTTTACGAATCCGCTCATCAAAACGTGGTCATTCCAAGATGGCGGACTTCACTAGTAACGTAAACATCCCTCCAACGCCTAAGGCGGAATCGCTCAGCCCAGAGGAGATTAACGCTAGGCTTAAGGAACAGGAGTTGACATTCACCTTTGTGTGTGAGGACGCAGACATAGCACTTCATGCTCTTGCTTCAGTAGATTTTCCCAACATGGGCCCTGAAGCCGTGGGTCATTTTAAAAGTGAAATTGGTAAAGTAAGAGATGAACTTTTTAATTACAAGAATTTTTGGAGACGTCATTACGGCCATCCTATTGTTAAATTAAATTATCCAGTGCTTGCTGCCTGTTCAAGTAAAATTGAGATTGCTTTTAATAGCCTCATGGCCCATCCCAATTTAATAATTAAAGATAATCAATCTTGTTCTTCTTCAAGAGCCACACCTTCAGTGACACGTCCCTTTGTGAATGCCATTAACGTTCCCCTAATTGATCCTTCTAATGTCTCGGCAGTCAAGCACAGTGTAATTAATTTTGCAACAACTCCCCAACCTGTTCAATCTTCACATTCCAATACTATGTTGCCAACATGGCATACGACTAGTAATTTTGTGTCAGTCTCATGTGCTCCATCCTCATCTCCGAACCTTAAGCCACCAGCGTTCCATCGCCCTCAACCCCCTTTGTCTTTGCCGCCGGTGACAGTCCGTCCCGGAGAAAACCCCATTCGTTGTCTTAACATGGACCCCCCAAGTGGTAGCACAAATACCACCCAACTTAACCGTGTGCGTGATGGCCAGCAGAGGCCTGTACCGGTTGTAGATTCAACCATTAAAGTCGTACCATCCCATGGACCAGTGCTCACGTTGCCTGACTGTCCAGTTCTTAAGCCCGTAACTTCCGCTCCAACCCGTGTTGACGCTAGAACATCCCCGTTAGGATTTCAAACCCGCCCTCAGAAAGAGCCGCGTGATCGCAAGGTTAAGACTTTAGTTGTCAGAAATGAACCTTGTGCACTGACGGCGGATTTGGCGAAGGTCACACATGTAGACCTAGCACCGGAGCTTAGAGCCTGTTTACGATTCACTTTGCTTGAGGATAACGGTACCATGAACACCATTCATTATTTTCATTCACTTTTATATGGCGCAACTGTAAGCATTTATTATTATTATTGCCAAGTCGTACAGCAGCATTTTCCAGGTCAATCACTTGCTTTAACCTCAAAGCGTAAATTTAATTTTTGCCTTGACAACTTGTCATGTTGCTATAATCCCCCCGACATCCTTCAGCTCGTGCTGAATATAAGCTTTGTTTTTAATGTTCACCTTGCAAACATTTCCCTTGAAGATGACATCCAAGACCTTAGCTGTCAGAAATACGATGTCCCCATAGACCTAGTTCGTCTCGGTTTGTCTTTCAGACTAGTGTCAAATAACTTTTCACCTTTTAACGCCGAGAAGGAGGTAACTTTTCTCCTTTTGTCAAGCGAAAAATTCAAAGCTTTCATCACGCCAGTCATTTTATATGTAAAATCATTTAATGTAAAACGTTGGGTGTCAGACCGGGATTGGGATTCACCCCCATAATTTTGAATTAATCATTGGCTGGACTTGTTGCTGAACTCGACTGACATTGGATTGCGTTTTCTTTACTCTATCCGTACCCCTAGGGTGGGAAGAATTGAGTACTTTTAATCGTTTAATTACTATTGCATCGTACGTTTCAAGTTAACACTGATCATTTACTTGTATAAACGCTTCCGTGAAACATTGCCTGCATGGTTCAATATTCCCCAAATTCACGTGAAAGCATAACTTTTGATTCAATTGATTTCAATTAACGCCAACAGCGTTTTGTTAACTTTAAACGGACGTTGATATGAAGAACAACTTCACTCATCATTCAGCCAGTAACCTTATCTCGCTCATACTAACAAGTAGTTGAATCACATTTGCCGGAACTAACCCCTCTCCCTTTTTTCTCCCCTTTATCCCCAGGGTGTGAAGAATTTTCTTCACTCTTCTTCTTTTAATCGTATTTTTAGATATCTTCTACTAATACTATAGCTACCCCTTAAACATTCTCTCCTACATCTAGTTTTCTTTAACGAAACATAGGGAGGACTAACCTAAACTTGTTGACAGTGGCGCATGCCATGCTCGTGACGTCACAGCGTAGATACGCACGTTAGAGGGCCTTAGTGTAACCACGGCGTATGTTGGTTCTTTCCTTAAGCTACATGGGTTGAGATTAAATTCCTAAACTGAATTCTAAATATAAATTTCTATACTGCTGAATTAATGCATCTTATATTTCTCAATACCAATTAAGGTTTGTTAATTTTAAGATGTATGCCCATCGTACCAGTCCATTGCTAATTAATCATTTAAAATATTATTTTTAGTAAGCCAGAATAGGTAGGATTATTGTATATATAACCTCCCTCAGAGCAGCAAGATTTATCTGAGTAGTTAGTACAAAATCCTGCCTCCTCTGCACTCCTTTCAACAATATATTGCCCTGTCCTGAAGTCCCGATATGGCAACCCCAATGGATTACCATGCGCATCAAGCTCTTCACCTGTCTGGAAAGGTGAAGCCAGGTGATCTCTTCGACCGTAGTGTCGACCACATTCTACGAAAAGCTGCCATAGCCTGCTGACCTGCCTGGTCATTGAACCCGGCCTCTTCTGGCTCACCCCATCCCCCTCTTCCAAAACGTGTCTCACCAACGAGTCCTGTTGCTGCCGGTCGGAGAGATTGAGAAGAGGTCCCTGGTGTACCTAGTTACAGCTACAGTGAGAATTCTTGGGGTGAGCCAGGCAAGAAATTAGTGCGACAACCAGGTCAACAGCTATCAAGGGCATAGGACTAATCTTAAAGGAGTGCAGGTACTACAACAATGGCCATTTAGTTTTCCCCCATTTTTTATTAGCTTAGACTAATTTTAACTTTATAGGGTACCTGGCTAATTACACTATTCGGACTGTGTGCGGTGGGATTGTGTGTATATATTTTTTCTATACAAATTTTTGCCTTTTGAGACTAACATAGTCTCTGGGTCACGTGGGCCACGTGCCAGACCCTATTTTGATTGTTGCAGATCACGTGTCTAACTCATCATTTTCATTATTTGAATTGCATCTCTTTTTATTCCATTTTTGTGTTGTTAAGATGTCCGTTTTGTTTCAATGTAAATTTGTGAATAAATCAATATTAGGTTAATTAAACCTCTTTAGTATTTTTGCTCCCTCATTTTTTTTAATGTGTGAAATGAATAGTTAATCACGGGACGAAGTACCCAGTATTTAAAGAGAAAACATAAGTAAGTCTATAGGTGGTAACAGCGAGGAACTTTGCATTGATATATTTGCTTCGAAGGTAAAGATCCTTATCTTTAAACTTCTAAACTACTTTACATCACTGCTCCCATTTTGGATTTTGTCTACCTTACATTAACGTAAAATAACTGTCCAGCATCTCATTGGGGTCACTGGGACGGAGCCGGAACAGAGCCTGAGAATGAGAGGACTATAGACCTGACAAAGCTAGAGTAGGCCATAAATTATTCTCAATCCTACGTGTGGAGTGCTTAGGCCTCTGGACAGTAAAATTTCCCTTTTGTATGTGAGTGATGGTTAGTGAATTGTGACAGTAAAGTATTAGCAGGGTGTTTGTGCCCCGAGAGTAAGTGCTCCTATCCTCCCCTGTTGAACTTTATGTAACTGTTATAAGGAGACTTTCCCGGACTAAGTTCCCACTCAGAACGTAACCATTAAAAAATTCTCCACAATATATATATATATATATATATATATATATATATATATATATATATATATATATATATATATATATATATATATATATATATATATTTCTGATCTTGGGATCCTGAGTGTTAAAATATTGTCTCCTCAGAGGGCTAGAATTGGCCAATGGCCAACTTTGGAATTTCGTCAATATCTGTTAAGCATCCCCATTGAGAAGTAAGATATTACAAGTATTATTTAAGACTCCAAACATACATAATTATGTGTAGTTTGTATGAAAAAATATGGTTTCTGATACATAAAATGAATGTCTCCAACCAGCATAATACGACCCAATTATCATGTGACAAATTGAAAGCTGGATCTTATAGTTAATATGACCATTTTATCTGTTAATGGTCGAAAATGTCTCTTGCCTGAATGCAAGTTGATTGTTTTGTGGTCTGACTTGATGCTTGCTTTCCCAATAACACACATATATACATACACATCATATTTAGTATATGATAATACCTAATATTTCATTTCTTACAAAATTTCGTACATAGAAATACAGACAAGTTATTGAAGTTATTGGAATAGTCAAGCTTTTTTAAAAGTGCTTTTCTTAGTGATTTTATTTCCTTGTAGGTAATTATATATCAGAATTGGAATTGATAAGATGGAAGCAAAGTCAATTTTGGTGTATTCGAAAGTATGTAAGCTGTGAAGCTGTCTGTGAAGGAGGTAATTAATGATAATGATTTTTTTTTTTTTTACAGATTGCAAATATGACGCTTGTAGTAGTGTGCCCACAATCACAGTGTTGTACATGTGGACTGAGCAACGAGGAAGTTGTTTTTAAATTACCTTTGTGAATTAGTGTTACGTTTCGCGCGATCCTGGATGCAAAATAATTAATATAATCTGGACAATTAAGAATCATTAAGGTATGTATAGCAGTACAATGGGTAGTAGCCTTGCTTTTAACTATAATATACTTATTTACTTTGATTAGAGCCTCCACGAAATATCTGATGATGGAGTTAGGTCATTTCTAGTTTCGGTAAAGTTTTGCTAAAAGTAGTTTTTTTTCCTGCAATTTAGTTAAATAATACCGAATAATTGTCCAGTGAGGAAAGGAAACAAGTTAATACAGTAGGAAAGAATTAATGAATAATCAAAATAAAATATTTCCAAAGAATACGACAAAAGATGCAGAAGGTGGAAACTAGGGTATTATTTTACTGTATTACAGGGTAGTAGCTGCAATAATAATAATAATATTAAGTAACATTGTGGTGTATGTATGATAGCGGCCCCCTATATGTATTATTATGGCTAACTTGGAATATGGCAGTGCAATGGGGGTTGTAAGGGTTGTTAGCCCCCCCCCTATTAGGTATGTAGGAGCCTTTGTATATCAGCGGCCAGTTCCTCACGCGTTCATTAAAATGGACATCAACTAACCTAAACTATCCCCCTAACCCACAAGCCATGTCCTTACCTACTTACCTAACGGGGGTCACCCTTACACTGCCGTATTCTAAGTTTGACATAATACATACAGGTGGCCACTATCATACATACACCCCATTATGTATTTAAGGACACTGCTTGTAGGTTAGGGGGAAATTTGCGTAAGTTGATGACCATATTTAATCAACGCATGAGGAACTGGCCGCTGATATACAAAGGCTCTGTAAAATTATATTAAACTTGACCCAAATCCACCAATCTACAAACTGTGAATTTGATGGTTCTAGGAGTTTAGGAACGAGGTTAAGGTTTGAATGTAGGGCTGGTTGGGAACAAGGTCTCCGACCAAGTAAAGTTGGTTTAATAGGCTGTGTTTCTTTCAATTGAGACTGATTTATAAGACTTCCATCATGTTAAATGTTTAATATTGCTGTTTGAAGGTTGCTCATGAATGGCAGAGGCAAGTGACAGTGGCATTGTCACAGCAAGCAGGACAATGCCCTAGAGACTGACCACATATTTATATGATCAGCGCCCATGCCCCCTCTCCACCCAAGCTAGGACCAGGGAGGGCCAGGTAATGGGTGCTGATCACTCAACAGATAGACCTATATGCTCCCCCAAACCCCCCAACCTTAGCTCACAAGGATGGTAAGGTTGCAGACATTAATGGCACTAACGAGTCTGAGCGGGACTCGAAACCCCCGCCTGGCAAACACCAGGCAGAGACGTTACCAATCAGGCCACGACAACCCCTGTACCATGAAAAGATTATAAGAAAAGCTAGGATTTGAGTTTTTCTGTCTAAATTAGTTTATTTTTTCTTTCCTTCAGATACTTAAATGTAAGATAGATATGAATAATTATTTATTTTGTAGTGTATATAATCTCTATTGATATACTGTACGATACAGTATTTAGAGAAAGACCATTTAAGTTTAATTGTAAACAATGGGGGATTTTTTAAAGTATTTAGCTTGACGTAAATTTCAATAATCTACTTGTGCTGTAGCAAATTGAGAGGAGGTTAACCCCCTGGGATGCTGATAAAGTCCAGAAAATTATCAGCTTTAAACTCTCTCAATGTTTGGTATTATTTTTCCATTTAGCAGTACTGTACAAAATTGCATTCCACCAGCATCTGGGTGTATCAAGTGGTCTTGACTTATTCATTTACAGTAACAAACTACTAAACCTAGTAACAGGATTCATCGTTTAAAGGTAGTTGGGGTGGCAGTTCAAATTTTGATGATCAGGAATTGTAGTAGAGTAATATTCTTGGTGCTGGGCATAGGGTTTGAGCTTATAGTAGACTGACATAAGAGAATTATCTGGGCTATATATGCAAAAGTTCCAGTGGGTTCTTTGGCAAGCAACGTCTCATAGGTCAGTAGAACCATGTGAGCGGAGATGGTATCTGTTAGGAGGTTGCTTATTTTTTTATGCATGCTCCGGGCTTAGCGCCAGGCTAAGTAAGCAGCCCGGAGTTGACATCAGTTTGTTTCGTGGAGGAAATACCTGGGTGACGTGATATGCTATGTGATTGGCTAAGGTGCTCTCTTGGAGCTTTATACATTCAGGCAGGTTACTGTCCTGCTCATTGTTTGCCGAATCATTGCCTTAGTTGGTGTCGTTCTCACGTGAAGGGGGTTGCAACATACCGTTGGTTAGCTGGCTGGAGAAACAACAATTGGGTCGTATTGAGTGTGGGCTTCTGCGGATAAGGACAGCTTCTGGTATGTTGAGGGTCCTGCCTTCAATTTTCTGGATTATGAATTTGCAGAAATAGAGCCTTGATTGCATCCTGTTGCGTGTGACAGAACAGCCGTTTAGAAAGCCTCATAGTTGTCGTATTTATGTAACTTCTTGGGCATCCTCGTACGAGGTACAGTATAAGTATCTGTATGAAACATTCCTTTTCTTTAGGCTGCCCTGTGTGGGATGGGTGGGGTTGTTCTTAGTTATGAGGCAGTTGGGTGTAGCTGTCTGATAATAGATAACGTTCAAGGTGGTGTCTTTTCCGACAGTGGAGATGTTGTTTGTCATAATATTCCTTATGGCCTTTTCATCTTCTTGGTAGTTCTTGTTCATTAGTCCTTTGTAATATGAATTAGTACTTGTCTAATTGGGCGTCATTGTATCAGTTGTTCCTTTCTGACCTCTCTGTAGACCTGGTTGGAGGTACCCATGAGTACAGTACTTGGGTAACCCTATCCAACGCCTCATGATTGACCCTGCAGGAGGAATAGTGAGGGGGAAAGGCTTTTACTAAGGTGTTGCTGTTATAATAGACGTAGATCTTTGGTCTTATTTTGGGCAGATTCCTGTCATGTTCGTGTCTTAGAATAATTGCTTTGATTGGGTTAGTTTGTATGGAGCCAGCTGAAATGTGCGTGCACTGGTGACCCCTCTATGTTGATATGACGTTTCGTGTGATGATTTTAAGATCATGCGAGATCATGCTGGAAGTCATCCTCGAATACGTGTTTATGCCCTTTGAGTGATTTGGTCTATAGGGACGTCTTTCTGAATAAATTGCAGTCTGGATACGATAACCTGCTTTTTATGTGCCTTCAGGAAATCTACTCTGAGTAATAGAAATGTGATGTTTGGAGTGATGAAACAACTACAGTACAGTATATGACTGATGTCCAATGCTACTTTCCTACTTCTGGTTCCATAAATCTTTCGCTGGGCGGTTTTTGCGGCAGACTCTTGGATGGTTTTGATCGTTCATCGGTGATGACTTGGACAAACTATTTGCTTGTGCCTATGTTGATGAGAAGTTGCCTGTAGCACATATGTTGGTGATATAAAAACTATTACTGTTCTTTTTGTGTTTCTTGAAGGGGAGATAGCAAAAGGCAGACTTATTTCCCTGTATGAGGCTGGCTGTTGCTGATGGTTAACTGGTTGAGCCACAACAGCGGGGATGTGCATGTTTTTGATAGAATACAGTACTGTGCAGCCTTCATTGATCTCCATGGTTGTTCTTGTGCTTTCTTGATTCTAGCTGTAATCTCATTGGCATTGCAGGTGCTTGATAGCACATTTGTAATTTCTTTACCGGGCAAATCTGGCTCACTGTCGTTTTCCTTTTCACTTTAGTAGTGTAGTTTGCGGCGACCGCTGCTACTGGTTGAGTGATTCTGCTGATGTCTGGCCCAAGTAAACCTTGCCTTGGGTAATCCTTGAGAGGCATGGTGAATGCATTGGGATTTACTGCGACTTTCTTAGGAGTACTCAGCGCGCTAAGTCCACCGTCATTTCGTGTTGGCCGTCAATGGCAGGAAGTGTTAATAGTTGTTGGAGTTGCTTGCAAATGTGAGAACCATTGATTTCCTATTGCCATTCCTGCATTGTCTAGAAATTCTCTGGCTCTGAGGTAAGGGCCAGGCTGAATAATGATCTTAGTTCTATCTTCATAGTTCCATATGTGATGGTGGTGTCTGTTTCGACTAACCACTCTGCCATTTGTTCAAAGACATAGTCAATTAAGAATTCTTTTTATGGCATCTGCTTTTGTGACGACGACTAGATTTTATTTGACGTGAAGATTATTTTTGTAGATATTCGTCGTCCTCCTGGTTTGCTGCTTACTTGGGGTTTAATATCCCAATTTGGACAGTGTTAATGGTGTTTCTGGAAAGGGAATCGATGGTGGTGTTAAAAGAACTCTTCAGGTAACTGATGGCGCAAGAATTCCTGGGATCGCTGGTAGTTGTCATTGTTGGTGCACTGACCAGAACTTATATTTTTATGAAGGCTCAAATCAAAGGCTGATAATCCATTTGCTCCACAAATTGCTATTCCCTTGAGCATGTCCTAAATGCTGGATTGTCATTAGTTCTTAATTTAAACGTGGAGTTTTCTTGTTTGCTGGAGATAGCTTCTTGCAGAAAAATGCTAACAGTCTGCGGCTGTAGCCTGCTCGATTCCTGTCCCCACCGCTGTGTATCTGTGGTCAGCGTAAGTGACCTAGTGGAGTGCGGAATCACTCAAGCAGCAGAATTAGGGACATTTTTTGTTTCTTGAAGTAAATTCAGCGAAAGGCAGACTTGTTTCCTATATGAGAAGAGCAGTCTGACTGTTGCTGACAATTTTTTGGTTGGGCTGCTGTAGCATGGTTTTTGATAGCATTCAATTGGGTTTGATTAAATTTTTGAGCCTCCGTCCCAAACCTCCAATGAAAAATAGCTTAGGCTGTTAGGTTGCTCTTGTTCTTTCTTGATTCCAAGCTTATGTCGTATTCTCTGGCAACCATAGTTGCGTGGTAACACAGTGTTGTTTACGTGGTAGTTACTGCTTATGGGTGGTTGACTGAGTTCTGCCGATGTCGGGGCTAAGAGATTATCATCGGTCATTTTTAGGAAATCCTTGAGGGACATAGAGATGTATAATTTTTTGTTGGCAGGAAGTGTTACTAGTTGTCGGAGTTCTTTGTATATGTGTTGGGGCCATTGATTTCTTGAATGATGACCTTTTTTTTGCCTGTGATCTACCAGATCTTGTTTACTCTTAAGAATGAAGCATTGTAATTGACGGGGAACTAGATACCGATCTTTGGTGTGTGCATAGTTCCTCAGACACCATTGCGGACAGACACGGCTAACAGAGTACGGCCCATCATAGGAATAAAGACCACTCCATTACCATACACCTGAAGGAAATGTAACCTTGGATCGTTTCTCTGTTCTACGGGAGCCTTTCTCCATAGAATGTTTTTGGAGAAGTAGTTACCAATTGAAATCCTGGTACCTGGTCTGGGTACCACTCCCCTAGTGTTCTTGCAAGTGTTTACGCTAGTCTCTTTTGAGCACTTTCTATCGGGACTCATCTACCGAAGCGACAGGTCTCGGTGAGCTCTCCTTTCTGCCCTCCTACAGGGGACTCTCGTCAGCATCAAGACAGACTTCTTTCTTGTTTCGATCTGCAACAGAGTTAATGTTCTGTTCCTACACTGCCTTCCAGATTGATAAAGACAAATCCTTCTAAGAATCCCTTTGTCGACGAGAAGGTTAGTCCTGCACGGCCACCTCCAAGCATTGACACCGATAATTTCCGAAGCTTTACTGGTTAACAACTACCATTCTTCATACCTTCGGGTTAGGTGGCATCACGAACATGGGACGATCTACCTGGTAGTGGCACGATGAGTTATAGTATGCGAAGAAATCTCATCTTCTCCTAGAATCTACTGTATCGGAAGAGGGATGACATGGCTACATGAGTTTTTTCCATCTAAGGGAAGTGATTTACAAAAGGAGCGCACCTGCTTCTCAACCTACTTAGTGAAGAATCAATTGTGATCCTTATATCATTGCTTGGCAGAAAGGCTTCTTAATCCAGGTCTTCACCATTTCTCGACCGGCTCGTTATTCAGCTGAACAAAATACTTCTTCTTTTCCCCAGTTCCAGTCTTTTGTCAGTGTTCGAGGACACCTTCCTGGAAATTCTAAATGCTTTCTCCGTACGGCCCATTTTCCTTTTTCGCTTATTACTCTGCAGTCTGTAGACGACATTTGGGAAAGTACAGTATGACCCTGATCTCTCCCAAACAGTTATACTAATGGCAATTGGGTCTGCTGTTTTCTTTCTCCTAGTGGCAATTCATAAACAAATCGTTTAGCAAACCTAGCTCCTTCACGTAACAAGAAACATGTCGTATAACATAGCGATGGGAATTTAAGTTTAGAGTGAGAGGTAATCGACTGGTTCTTCTACATGTTCTTAATTCCCCTTTCTCGGGGTTCAGCACATGCTTGAGTATGTACTGGATCTTACGCTAGATGTATGGAAGCCACACAATCAAGCAAATTTTCTTACATATAAGTTTTATTTAGAAGTTTCTCTTCCATCCTCCTAGACGAGGGGAAGGATGGCTAAATGTATACAACCCATTATTCACAATGACCATACATCCTGACAACATATTCGTCATGCGGATATAAGTTTTACGTGACCGTCTACTAGCGCCTGATAGTGACCTAGCCTAATATCTGTTGCGTCTTCAGTTTATTAATATTTACCCCAAGGTTTTAAAATGATTCCATTTTCTTTTCTTTCAATAGACATGTGTCTAGTAAAGTACAGTAATGAGAGAGTAGCCGTTAATGGCAAAAAGCGAAGCATTATGGGTTCTTTGTCATTCAATTTCTCTGTTGACTCGGCAATTGTAAGACTGATCCCCTTCCAGATTATAAGTTTTTGCATTTAATGTGGTGTTCCTTTGGGTTTGTTAGAGTTATGCATGGAGATAGTACAGTACTGTACTCATTCATTTATATCTTATCGCGCCACTCTTGTATTTTACGTATGGCTCTGACATTTACTTCCTGTAGATCCACATCAGAACATGCAGGTCCCAGTGGGCAGTAGCGGATGTAGTAGATGGTCTGGGGTGATTCACCTCGGGCATTCAGCATTGGTGACATAGCCCTACTTTTGAAGTCCATCTCCTGTTTCCCTAATCATGGGTCTTGCTCTATTTAAGGTGCCCCACTCCTTTCTGTTAAGGGACGCTCCAGAAGGTTGGTGTTCACTAGGGTTAGGTAGTGCTCCATGGGTTGAACTACCGTCCCTCTCCCTCCATATCATCAATCTGTAGGCAGTTGGGTTTAGATGTTCAGGACCCTCCACGGACATTCAAGTATTTTCTCGATTTTAATCGCCATCTAGTACTGTGTTTTTAATAACCATGGTGAGGAGTGCATTTGCAACCGCTATCTTTCACAGTGATCTTCGGGAGCAAAGGATGATTTTCTCCAATTCATTTCTTCAGAGCAAAATTATTTTCAAGACTAAAAGCCTGAAATGGTTGATGGTATTTAATTAGAAATTGACTTATTTGTCCAACAAGAGCCGTTCAATAGTTTTTGGACGAACTATAGGATAAACATTACAATTAGTGTTTGTGATTTAAATTGGAATTCAAATTTTTCCTATCTTTAAATGCAATGTTACAAGTTTAGCTATAGAAACGCACCAAGAATTGGATCTAAATATTATAAAAGCCTTGACGATTAAGGTTCAGGATATTAGGAGTATACTTGCATTCAGTATCTTGGTTTTAGCGGAAATGATTCTATGGAAAGAATTTTATTGGCAGTCTAATTGCTAGCATTTTGGTGTTTGCTGAAGATTATCTTGAAGGATCCTGGCTTTCTTATCGTACTGCGGGACTCTTGATCCTGTATTAGCTGCTGGTAATGCTGTCTTTTGATTTTTTCTATTTCAATTGATTTATAATTTTCCTATTATTGAATTACTTCAAGTACTGTACCCTTAGATGAACAATCTGGAGTACTGTTTTTAAAGCTGTATTTTGAAATTGTTCGTTTCCATCAATCTAGACCAGTTAAGTCTAGAATTTCATTTGTGTTATGCAACGATTTCATTTTAATTTTTGTCCTATTTCTTTCCTTCACTAGTATCCTGCCTGCATCAGTGTAAGGGAGTCAGTAGCAATATGAACATCATGGGAGGTTCATAGAAATAAACATTATTTTGATAGTAAAATGTGTTATTTCTTTACTGTACAGTACTTGCCTGGTGTTCATATACATGCCCACCTTCCTCCCCACTGACTTGTGATGTCACGGCATAAGGAATACAGTACTTCATCATTTCTCACTAGGCGCCAGGTAGGTTTTTCAATCAGGTCAGTCTAAATTGATTTAACAAAAGTTTTGTGCTTTCTCCCGGTAAACGAGTTTCACACATTCCCAAGATATCTATTTTCCTCTCCTGCATCATCATCACTATTTCTTCTTCCTTTTCTTGTAAGGTGCTGAGATTAATTTTCGCTATTCTTAGTGATTTAAATTTGTGTTTTTCTTGACCATGTCCGTTTTTGTTCCGAGTCCAGATGTGCCCGGGCATCCGTTGATCAACGGGTCTGTCCTGAAGCAAGTCGTGCGGTTCATGAGCAAAGGATTAGACACTTATCGGCTTGCTAGGCCTGTCATGAGCCATTTCAGAGCTGTTGATTAGTGCCATCCATAAGCCTATAGCTCCCAAAAGCAGTCTTATTATAGGTTTAGGCCACTGCACCTTTACAAGGTTACACAGCTCCTTGCCCTAATTATTTTGACCTTCGGGCCGCAGTACTTTCAACTTAAAAACTGAATAACAGAAGCACTTAGGGGTTTGTGTCTTGCCATTAATTGTTAGTGTGGTTCATTAATTTACCAGGTGCATGTGGTCTATTGACAGAAAAGAGAATAGTTTTTTTTATTTTGTTGGTAAATGATAAACCAAACTTCGGGAAAAGAAACAAGGCAAGTATAGAAATGACCAATTTTATTAATAAAACTCAGTTTTACCTTAACTATAGAAACCTGAATCCTTTAAGTCATACTTAGCCTGAAGGTCAAAAGTTAGAGCTCAGCGGCCTGTCGGATGGGTAGGGCTTCCTCACCACCCGTCAGTAACTACCTCCACCTCATTAAAGTTTTAACAGCCATACCCAGCTTTGCTGAAAGCATGCTATTCCCCATCTGGATTCTGTCATGTGCAGACCTACTGCAAGATAGGAATTTCTTCAGAACTTGAAAATCCAGGTTTAGAGGATACTGAAACCTGCTTTCTGGCGCCCATAGGCTTTCACCTTTGGATTACCTCTTGGCTGTCAGTTTCACACTCTTGGGTGGTTCTGTCATCACCAAACCCATCTCGTCTCGCCGTCATTCTCCGTCTTGCGTGTTCCCTTGTCATTTTCACACTCTTGGGGGGTTCCGTCATCACCAACCCCATCTCATCTCGCCCTCATTGTCCGTCTAGCGTGTTCCCTTGCCATTTTCACACTCTTGGGGGGCTGCGTCATCACCAACCCCATCTCATCTCGCCCTCATTGTCCGTCTAGCGTGTTCCCTTGCCATTTTCACACTCTTGGGGGGCTGCGTCATCACCAACCCCATCTCATCTCGCCCTCATTGTCCGTCTAGCGTGTTCCCTTGCCATTTTCACACTCTTGGGGGGCTGCGTCATCACCAACCCCATCTCATCTCGCCCTCATTGTCCGTCTAGCGTGTTCCCTTGCCATTTTCACACTCTTGGGGGGCTGCGTCATCACCAACCCCATCTCATCTCGCCCTCATTGTCCGTCTAGCGTGTTCCCTTGCCATTTTCACACTCTTGGGGGGCTCGGTCATCACCTTGGAGGAAAAATAACTGGAGATGCCCTGACCCGGATTAAGGGAAGCCAGGTTTTTACCCTTCGAACTGTCAGTTCTTGATCCTTCAAGTTAATCTCTGTCACTGTATTGGAATTTGTAGTCAGTTCTATTCAGACCTTTGTTTAGAGACGGTAACCCTTATTGTGCTTTCATTAGCGATGGTTCCTTCCTGTGCTGCTCTTGGTTGTACGAAAAAAATCAGTTGCCTGCCTTTAGGCAAAAAGAAGTAACAACAGTTGTGAGATTATCACAAGCTGTGTTCAATGTCATCCAAAGACGGCTATAAAGGTCAACGACTTTACTGTAGTTCATTATTCCAAGGAGTTTGTAACTGATTCACCAATAAGTTGAGCAAGAAGTTTAACATTAGTTTTTTTAAATAAAGTATTACAGGAAGGGACCATCGGTAATAAAATAGCACAAGTAAATAGTTATCAGCTATAAACAAAGGTCTGAGTAAAACAGACTAAGTACCAGTACGCTGTCGGGGGATTAACTTGGGATCGAGATTTGACAGTTTGAAGGGGTAAATCTGGCCAAACCCCTGGCCTCACGGGTTCAGGAAAGAATTCTGAGTCAGGGCATCTCCAGTAGTATTAATCCTCCTAGGTCATCACCAACCCCATCTCATCTCGCCCTCATTGTCCGTCTAGCGTGTTCCCTTGCCATTTTCACTCCCTTGGGGGGCTGCGTCATCACCAACCCCATCTCATCTCGCCCTCATTGTCCGTCTAGCGTGTTCCCTTGCCATTTTCACACTCTTGGGGTGCTGCGTCATCACCAACCCCATCTCATCTCGCCCTCATTGTCTGTCTAGCGTGTTCCCTTGCCATTTTCACACTCTTGGGGGCTGCGTCATCACCAACCCCATCTCATCTCGCCCTCATTGTCCGTCTAGCGTGTTCCCTTGCCATTTTCACACTCTTGGGGGGCTGCGTCATCACCAGCCCCATCTCATCTCGCCCTCATTGTCCGTCTAGCGTGTTCCCTTGCCATTTTCACACTCTTGGGGGGCTGCGTCATCACCACCCCATCTCATCTCGCCCTCATTGTCCGTCTAGCGTGTTCCCTTGCCATTTTCACACTCTTGGGGGGCTGCGTCATCACCAACCCCATCTCATCTCGCCCTCATTGTCCGTCTAGCGTGTTCCCTTGCCATTTTCACACTCTTGGGGTGCTGCGTCATCACCAACCCCATCTCATCTCGCCCTCATTGTCCGTCTAGCGTGTTCCCTTGCCATTTTCACACTCTTGGGGGGCTGCGTCATCACCAACCCCATCTCATCTCGCCCTCATTGTCCGTCTAGCGTGTTCCCTTGCCATTTTCACACTCTTGGGGGGCTGCGTCATCACCAACCCCATCTCATCTCGCCCTCATTGTCCGTCTAGCGTGTTCCCTTGCCATTTTCACTCTCTTGGGGGGCTGCGTCATCACCAACCCCATCTCATCTCGCCCTCATTGTCCGTCTAGCGTGTTCCCTTGCCATTTTCACACTCTTGGGGGGCTGCGTCATCACCAACCCCATCTCATCTCGCCCTCATTGTCCGTCTAGCGTGTTCCCTTGCCATTTTCACACTCTTGGGGGGCTGCGTCATCACCAACCCCATCTCATCTCGCCCTCATTGTCCGTCTAGCGTGTTCCCTTGCCATTTTCACACTCTTGGGGGGCTGCGTCATCACCAACCCCATCTCATCTCGCCCTCATTGTCCGTCTAGCATGTTCCCTTGCCATTTTCACTCTCTTGGGGGGCTGCGTCATCACCAACCCCATATCATCTCGCCCTCATTGTCCGTCTTGCGTGTTCCCTTGCCATTTTCACTCCCTTGGGGGGCTGCGTCATCACCAACCCCATATCATCTCGCCCTCATTGTCCGTCTTGCGTGTTCCCTTGCCATTTTCACTCCCTTGGGGGGCTGCGTCATCACCAACCCCATCTCATCTCGCCCTCATTGTCCGTCTAGCGTGTTCCCTTGCCATTTTCACACTCTTGGGGGGCTGCGTCATCACCAACCCCATCTCATCTTGCCCTCATTGTCTGTCTAGCGTGTTCCCTTGCCATTTTCACACTCTTGGGGGGCTGCGTCATCACCAACCCCATCTCATCTCGCCCTCATTGTCGTCTAGCGTGTTCCCTTGTCATTTTCACACTCTTGGGGGGCTGCGTCATCACCAACCCCATCTCATCTCGCCCTCATTGTCCGTCTAGCGTGTTCCCTTGCCATTTTCACACTTGGGGGGCTGCGTCATCACCAACCCCATCTCATCTCGCCCTCATTGTCCGTCTAGCGTGTTCCCTTGCCATTTTCACACTTGGGGGGCTGCGTCATCACCAACCCCATCTCATCTCGCCCTCATTGTCCGTCTAGCGTGTTCCCTTGCCATTTTCACACTCTTGGGGGGCTGCGTCATCACAAACCCCATCTCATCTCGCCCTCATTGTCCGTCTAGCGTGTTCCCTTGCCATTTTCACTCTCTTGGGGGGCTCGGTCATCACCAACCCCATCTCATCTCGCCCTCATTATCCGTCTAGCGTGTTCCCTTGCCATTTTCACTCTCTTGGGGGGCTCGGTCATCACCAACCCCATCTCATCTCGCCCTCATTGTCCGTCTTGCGTGTTCCCTTGCCATTTTCACTCCCTTGGGGGGCTGCGTCATCACCAACCCCATCTCATCTCGCCCTCATTGTCCGTCTAGCGTGTTCCCTTGCCATTTTCAGTCTCTTGGGGGGCTGCGTCATCACCAACCCCATCTCATCTCACCCCCCATTGTCCGTCTTGCGTGTTCCCTTGCCATTTTCAGTCTCTTGGGGGGCTGCGTCATCACCAACCCCATCTCATCTCCCCCATTGTCCGTCTTGCGTGTTCCCTTGCCATTTTCAGTCTCTTGGGGGGCTGCGTCATCACCAACCCCATCTCATCTCGCCCTCATTGTCCGTCTTGCGTGTTCCCTTGCCATTTTCTCTCTCTTGGGGGGCTCGGTCATCACCAACCCCATCTCATCTCGCCCTCATTGTCCGTCTTGCGTGTTCCCTTGCCATTTTCACTCCCTTGGGGGGCTGCGTCATCACCAACCCCATCTCATCTCGCCCTCATTGTCCGTCTAGCGTGTTCCCTTGCCATTTTCAGTCTCTTGGGGGGCTGCGTCATCACCAACCCCATCTCATCTCACCCCCCATTGTCCGTCTTGCGTGTTCCCTTGCCATTTTCAGTCTCTTGGGGGGCTGCGTCATCACCAACCCCATCTCATCTCACCCCCCATTGTCCGTCTTGCGTGTTCCCTTGCCATTTTCAGTCTCTTGGGGGGCTGCGTCATCACCAACCCCATCTCATCTCACCCCCCATTGTCCGTCTTGCGTGTTCCCTTGCCATTTTCACTCTCTTGGGGGGCTGCGTCATCACCAACCCCATCTCATCTCACCCCCCATTGTCCGTGTTGCGTGTTCCCTTGCCATTTTCAGTCTCTTGGGGGGGCTGCGTCATCACCAACCCCATCTCATCTCACCCCCATTGTCCGTCTAGCGTGTTCCCTTGCCATTTTCACTCTCTTGGGGGGCTGCGTCATCACCAACCCCATCTCTTCTCACCCCCATTGTCCGTCTAGCGTGTTCCCTTGCCATTTTCAGTCTCTTGGGGGGCTGCGTCATCACCAACCCCATCTCATCTCACCCTCATTGTCCGTCTAGCGTGTTCCCTTGCCATTTTCACTCTCTTGGGGGGCTGCGTCATCACCAACCCCATCTCATCTCACCCCCCATTGTCCGTCTAGCGTGTTCCCTTGCCATTTTCACTCTCTTGGGGGGCTGCGTCATCACCAACCCCATCTCTTCTCACCCCCATTGTCCGTCTAGCGTGTTCCCTTGCCATTTTCAGTCTCTTGGGGGGCTGCGTCATCACCAACCCCATCTCATCTCACCCTCATTGTCCGTCTAGCGTGTTCCCTTGCCATTTTCACTCTCTTGGGGGGCTGCGTCATCACCAACCCCATCTCATCTCACCCCCCATTGTCCGTGTTGCGTGTTCCCTTGCCATTTTCAGTCTCTTGGGGGGGCTGCGTCATCACCAACCCCATCTCATCTCACCCCCATTGTCCGTCTAGCGTGTTCCCTTGCCATTTTCACTCTCTTGGGGGGCTGCGTCATCACCAACCCCATCTCATCTCACCCCCATTGTCCGTCTAGCGTGTTCCCTTGCCATTTTCACTCTCTTGGGGGGCTGCGTCATCACCAACCCCATCTCATCTCACCCTCATTGTCCGTCTAGCGTGTTCCCTTGCCATTTTCACTCTCTTGGGGGGCTGCGTCATCACCAACCCCATCTCATCTCACCCCCATTGTCCGTCTAGCGTGTTCCCTTGCCATTTTCACTCTCTTGGGGGGCTGCGTCATCACCAACCCCATCTCATCTCACCCCCATTGTCCGTCTAGCGTGTTCCCTTGCCATTTTCACTCTCTTGGGGGGCTGCGTCATCACCAACCCCATCTCATCTCACCCTCATTGTCCGTCTAGCGTGTTCCCTTGCCATTTTCACTCTCTTGGGGGGCTGCGTCATCACCAACCCCATCTCATCTCACCCCCATTGTCCGTCTAGCGTGTTCCCTTGCCATTTTCACTCTCTTGGGGGGCTGCGTCATCACCAACCCCATCTCATCTCACCCCCATTGTCCGTCTAGCGTGTTCCCTTGCCATTTTCACTCTCTTGGGGGGCTGCGTCATCACCAACCCCATCTCTTCTCACCCCCATTGTCCGTCTAGCGTGTTCCCTTGCCATTTTCAGTCTCTTGGGGGGCTGCGTCATCACCAACCCCATCTCATCTCACCCTCATTGTCCGTCTAGCGTGTTCCCTTGCCATTTTCACTCTCTTGGGGGGCTGCGTCATCACCAACCCCATCTCATCTCACCCCCATTGTCCGTCTAGCGTGTTCCCTTGCCATTTTCACTCTCTTGGGGGGCTGCGTCATCACCAACCCCATCTCTTCTCACCCCCATTGTCCGTCTAGCGTGTTCCCTTGCCATTTTCAGTCTCTTGGGGGGCTGCGTCATCACCAACCCCATCTCATCTCACCCTCATTGTCCGTCTAGCGTGTTCCCTTGCCATTTTCACTCTCTTGGGGGGCTGCGTCATCACCAACCCCATCTCATCTCACCCCCATTGTCCGTCTAGCGTGTTCCCTTGCCATTTTCACTCTCTTGGGGGGCTGCGTCATCACCAACCCCATCTCTTCTCACCCCCATTGTCCGTCTAGCGTGTTCCCTTGCCATTTTCAGTCTCTTGGGGGGCTGCGTCATCACCAACCCCATCTCATCTCACCCTCATTGTCCGTCTAGCGTGTTCCCTTGCCATTTTCACTCTCTTGGGGGGCTGCGTCATCACCAACCCCATCTCATCTCACCCCCCATTGTCCGTGTTGCGTGTTCCCTTGCCATTTTCAGTCTCTTGGGGGGGCTGCGTCATCACCAACCCCATCTCATCTCACCCCCATTGTCCGTCTAGCGTGTTCCCTTGCCATTTTCACTCTCTTGGGGGGCTGCGTCATCACCAACCCCATCTCATCTCACCCTCATTGTCCGTCTAGCGTGTTCCCTTGCCATTTTCACTCTCTTGGGGGGCTGCGTCATCACCAACCCCATCTCATCTCACCCCCATTGTCCGTCTAGCGTGTTCCCTTGCCATTTTCACTCTCTTGGGGGGCTGCGTCATCACCAACCCCATCTCTTCTCACCCCCATTGTCCGTCTAGCGTGTTCCCTTGCCATTTTCAGTCTCTTGGGGGGCTGCGTCATCACCAACCCCATCTCATCTCACCCTCATTGTCCGTCTAGCGTGTTCCCTTGCCATTTTCACTCTCTTGGGGGGCTGCGTCATCACCAACCCCATCTCATCTCACCCCCCATTGTCCGTGTTGCGTGTTCCCTTGCCATTTTCAGTCTCTTGGGGGGGCTGCGTCATCACCAACCCCATCTCTTCTCACCCCCATTGTCCGTCTAGTGTGTTCCCTTGCCATTTTCACTCTCTTGGGGGGCTGCGTCATCACCAACCCCATCTCATCTCACCCTCATTGTCCGTCTAGCGTGTTCCCTTGCCATTTTCACTCTCTTGGGGGGCTGCGTCATCACCAACCCCATCTCATCTCACCCCCATTGTCCGTCTAGCGTGTTCCCTTGCCATTTTCACTCTCTTGGGGGGCTGCGTCATCACCAACCCCATCTCTTCTCACCCCCATTGTCCGTCTAGCGTGTTCCCTTGCCATTTTCAGTCTCTTGGGGGGCTGCGTCATCACCAACCCCATCTCATCTCACCCCCATTGTCCGTCTAGCGTGTTCCCTTGCCATTTTCACTCTCTTGGGGGGCTGCGTCATCACCAACCCCATCTCTTCTCACCCCCATTGTCCGTCTAGCGTGTTCCCTTGCCATTTTCACTCTCTTGGGGGGCTGCGTCATCACCAACCCCATCTCATCTCACCCCCATTGTCCGTCTAGCGTGTTCCCTTGCCATTTTCACTCTCTTGGGGGGCTGCGTCATCACCAACCCCATCTCTTCTCACCCCCATTGTCCGTCTAGCGTGTTCCCTTGCCATTTTCAGTCTCTTGGGGGGCTGCGTCATCACCAACCCCATCTCATCTCACCCCCATTGTCCGTCTAGCGTGTTCCCTTGCCATTTTCACTCTCTTGGGGGGCTGCGTCATCACCAACCCCATCTCTTCTCACCCCCATTGTCCGTCTAGCGTGTTCCCTTGCCATTTTCACTCTCTTGGGGGGCTGCATCATCACCAACCCCATCTCATCTCACCCCCATTGTCCGTCTAGCGTGTTCCCTTGCCATTTTCACTCTCTTGGGGGGCTGCGTCATCACCAACCCCATCTCTTCTCACCCCCATTGTCCGTCTAGCGTGTTCCCTTGCCATTTTCAGTCTCTTGGGGGGCTGCGTCATCACCAACCCCATCTCATCTCACCCCCATTGTCCGTCTAGCGTGTTCCCTTGCCATTTTCACTCTCTTGGGGGGCTGCGTCATCACCAACCCCATCTCTTCTCACCCCCATTGTCCGTCTAGCGTGTTCCCTTGCCATTTTCAGTCTCTTGGGGGGCTGCGTCATCACCAACCCCATCTCATCTCACCCTCATTGTCCGTCTAGCGTGTTCCCTTGCCATTTTCACTCTCTTGGGGGGCTGCGTCATCACCAACCCCATCTCATCTCACCCCCCATTGTCCGTGTTGCGTGTTCCCTTGCCATTTTCAGTCTCTTGGGGGGGCTGCGTCATCACCAACCCCATCTCTTCTCACCCCCATTGTCCGTCTAGCGTGTTCCCTTGCCATTTTCACTCTCTTGGGGGGCTGCGTCATCACCAACCCCATCTCATCTCACCCTCATTGTCCGTCTAGCGTGTTCCCTTGCCATTTTCACTCTCTTGGGGGGCTGCGTCATCACCAACCCCATCTCATCTCACCCTCATTGTCCGTCTAGCGTGTTCCCTTGCCATTTTCACTCTCTTGGGGGGCTGCGTCATCACCAACCCCATCTCATCTCACCCTCATTGTCCGTCTAGCGTGTTCCCTTGCCATTTTCACTCTCTTGGGGGGCTGCGTCATCACCAACCCCATCTCATCTCACCCCCATTGTCCGTCTAGCGTGTTCCCTTGCCATTTTCACTCTCTTGGGGGGCTGCGTCATCACCAACCCCATCTCTTCTCACCCCCATTGTCCGTCTAGCGTGTTCCCTTGCCATTTTCAGTCTCTTGGGGGGCTGCGTCATCACCAACCCCATCTCATCTCACCCTCATTGTCCGTCTAGCGTGTTCCCTTGCCATTTTCACTCTCTTGGGGGGCTGCGTCATCACCAACCCCATCTCATCTCACCCCCCATTGTCCGTGTTGCGTGTTCCCTTGCCATTTTCAGTCTCTTGGGGGGGCTGCGTCATCACCAACCCCATCTCTTCTCACCCCCATTGTCCGTCTAGCGTGTTCCCTTGCCATTTTCAGTCTCTTGGGGGGCTGCGTCATCACCAACCCCATTTCATCTCACCCTCATTGTCCGTCTTGCGTGTTCCCTTGCCATTTTCACTCTCTTGGGGGGCTGCAACATCACCAACCCCATCTCATCTCACCCTCATTGTCCGTCTAGCGTGTTCCCTTGCCATTTTCAGTCTCTTGGGGGGCTGCGTCATCACCAACCCCATCTCATATCACCCTCATTGTCCGTCTTGCGTGTTCCCTTGCCATTTTCACTCTCTTGGGGGGCTGCGTCTTCACCAACCCCATCTCATCTCACCCTCATTGTCCGTCTTGCGTGTTCCCTTGCCATTTTCAGTCTCTTGGAGGGCTGCGTCATCACCAACCCCATCTCATCTCACCCCCATTGTCCGTCTAGCGTGCTCCCTAGCCATTTTCACTCTCTTGGGGGGCTGCGTCTTCACCAACCCCATCTCATCTCACCCTCATTGTCCGTCTTGCGTGTTCCCTTGCCATTTTCAGTCTCTTGGGGGGCTGCGTCATCACCAACCCCATCTCATCTCACCCCCATTGTCCGTCTAGCGTGCTCCCTAGCCATTTTCACTCTCTTGGGGGGCTGCGTCATCACCAACCCCATCTCATCTCACCCTCATTGTCCGTCTAGCGTGTTCCCTTGCCATTTTCAGTCTCTTGGGGGGCTGCGTCATCACCAACCCCATCTCATCTCACCCTCATTGTCCGTCTTGCGTGTTCCCTTGCCATTTTCACTCTCTTGGGGGGCTGCGTCTTCACCAACCCCATCTCATCTCACCCTCATTGTCCGTCTTGCGTGTTCCCTTGCCATTTTCAGTCTCTTGGGGGGCTGCGTCATCACCAACCCCATCTCATCTCACCCCCATTGTCCGTCTAGCGTGCTCCCTAGCCATTTTCACTCTCTTGGGGGGCTGCGTCTTCACCAACCCCATCTCATCTCACCCTCATTGTCCGTCTAGCGTGTTCCCTAGCCATTTTCACTCTCTTGGGGGGCTGCGTCATCACCAACCCCATCTCATCTCACCCTCATTGTCCGTCTAGCGTGTTTCCTAGCCATTTTCAGTCTCTTGGGGGGCTGCGTCATCACCAACCCCATCTCATCTCACCCTCATTGTCCGTCTAGCGTGTTCCCTTGCCATTTTCAGTCTCTTGGGGGGCTGCGTCATCACCAACCCCATCTCATCTCACCCTCATTGTCCGTCTAGCGTGTTCCCTTGCCATTTTCACTCTCTTGGGGGGCTGCGTCATCACCAACCCCATCTCTTCTCACCCTCATTGTCCGTCTTGCGTGTTCCCTTGCCATTTTCACTCTCTTGGGGGGCTGCGTCATCACCAACCCCATCTCATCTCACCCTCATTGTCCGTCTAGCGTGTTCCCTTGCCATTTTCACTCTCTTGGGGGGCTGCGTCATCACCAACCCCATCTCTTCTCACCCTCATTGTCCGTCTTGCGTGTTCCCTTGCCATTTTCACTCTCTTGGGGGGCTGCGTCATCACCAACCCCATCTTATCTCACCCTCATTGTCCGTCTTGCGTGTTCCCTTGCCATTTTCACTCTCTTGGGGGGCTGCGTCATCACCAACCCCATCTCATCTCACCCTCATTGTCCGTCTAGCGTGTTCCCTTGCCATTTTCAGTCTCTTGGGGGGCTGCGTCATCACCAACCCCATCTCATCTCACCCTCATTGTCCGTCTAGCGTGTTCCCTTGCCATTTTCAGTCTCTTGGGGGGCTGCGTCATCACCAACCCCATCTCTTCTCACCCTCATTGTTCGTCTTGCGTGTTCCCTTGCCATTTTCACTCTCTTGGGGGTCTGCGTCATCACCAACCCCATCTCTTCTCACCCTCATTGTCCGTCTTGCGTGTTCCCTTGCCATTTTCACTCTCTTGGGGGGCTGCGTCATCACCAACCCCATCTCTTCTCACCCTCATTGTCCGTCTTGCGTGTTCCCTTGCCATTTTCACTCTCTTGGGGGGCTGCGTCATCACCAACCCCATCTCATCTCACCCTCATTGTCTGTCTAGCGTGTTCCCTTGCCATTTTCAGTCTCTTGGGGGGCTGCGTCATCACCAACCCCATCTCTTCTCACCCTCATTGTCCGTCTTGCGTGTTCCCTTGCCATTTTCAGTCTCTTGGGGGACTGCGTCATCACCAACCCCATCTCTTCTCACCCTCATTGTCCGTCTTGCGTGTTCCCTTGCCATTTTCACTCTCTTGGGGGGCTGCGTCATCACCAACCCCATCTCATCTCACCCTCATTGTCCGTCTTGCGTGTTCCCTTGCCATTTTCACTCTTTTGGGGGCTGCGTCATCACCAACCCCATCTCATCTCACCCTCATTGTCCGTCTTGCGTGTTCCCTTGCCATTTTCACTCTCTTGGGGGGCTGCGTCATCACCAACCCCATCTTATCTCACCCTCATTGTCTGTCTTGCGTGTTCCCTTGCCATTTTCAGTCTCTTGGGGGGCTGCGTCATCACCAACCCCAGCTCATCTCACCGTCATTGTCCGTCTTGCGTGTTCCCTTGCCATTTTCACTCTCTTGGGGGGCTGCGTCATCACCAACCCCATCTCATCTCACCGTCATTGTCCGTCTTGCGTGTTCCCTTGCCATTTTCACACTCTTGAGTGGTTCCGTCATCACCAAACCCATCTCATCTCACCGTCATCGTCAGTCTTATGTGTTCCCTTGCCAACCAAGCACGGTCTTCATGCCCTGTTTTATGGAAAATTGCAATTTTTTCACATCGCCCCCTTGCAAATAATTACCGTACATCTCTTCAGACAGGCTGCCAATGCAAGAGCCTCTGCTCCTCCGTCATATAATCAAGTTACTGGTGCGGAGTTTTCTTACGGTTTGTTTTATTTTCAGTTTATGGGATTTGGTACATCATAAGTGTAAAACACCCTTTTTTATTTCTCCTGCCTGAACAATTTTCTTTTCCTTCCCTGCACAAATATTCAGTTGAGGTGATCCTGTCACTTCACTCATAACTGGAAGTCCCTTTATCCCCTTTACTAAAATTGTCAAATGGTCTTGTTTGCCAAGACTTTGATGCTGATGTTCTAATCACTTTGTATCATTGGTGTAACTGTTGTGACTAATATTGTCTTTATGTAGTACAGTAATCATAATTATTTTATAGTTGACGTATGGATATTGGTTGCGCTTTTGATTTCCCTCCACAAATTTATGGACATTGCCCTATGGAAACTTGCTGTGAATGTTAACCTTTTGTGGCAACTAGAACTTTTGGTTGCTTATGCTCATAGCATTGGTGCTCTGTAGGACTCGCTATAGGTTCATTTTTATAGTTTTGTGTAAGCAGATTATTCCTTCTTTCCTGCTGTACAATACTGCTTATTAAGACCTGGGAAACATGAAAAATACAAAGCCAAATGTGAATAGTACAAATTGAGACAACAGGATGCCAATGTTTCAAGTTTCAAATTCCATTGAATGTACTTAACATGGTCATTCTTACCTTCAATTGAAACTTTGCTCCGTACCAGATTATTTCTTGCAGGTTTTAGTACTTCAGTAATATTGTATTTTCTTTACTGGCGATGTTGCAAATAATATGAACACCTTAGTTTGTGGCCCTGGTAGGTAAGATATATAATCTCCCTCTAATGATCTTTAATTCATTTTATAGAAATTTTCCTTTTGATATAGATATCTTATTGGGAGTTTTATTCATTTGTCTTCTTTTGGCTCTAACATAGTATGTAAGGAATGTGGTCTTCCATCTATGTAGCTACCCGGTAATCAAGACCTTAATTTTAGTGTTCTCTTACTGCATATCAAACTAGCAATGCCACTACTGAAATTGTGAATATGTACTGTATACACAAAGACCTATAATAGGCAGGAATTCTAACAAAAAATGGCTTTAAAGTGATGAGCCCCAATTATACATGAAAACTCATTTACACTCAATGTCAGGAAGGGAAAGTGACATAAAACTGATGATGATGATGATCCTAACTCTTGCTCACAGCAAAATGAAAATGTTAAATACAATTTCCTTGGTCCTTATAAGGCACACATCTATTGTATACACTGTACAGGAATGAGAGTCTGTATCTGAAACGTCGTAAGGTACTGTACGTACAAAACAGCAAGGCCACAAAGACTTAAAAACAGTCCCAACTATTTTACTAGTGTAGTCAAGTGAGCAACAACATTAAATATAACTGCTTTGAATTTTATTAGAAAAAATGAAACAACTCTTAACTGCAAAACCATCAGTGAAATTTAGATCCTCTTGATTGGAATTTCTTTTATGGATGAATTGTCTACCAGTTCATCCAGTTTTTGTTCATCACCTTGATTGCTTTCAGTCATTTTCCTCTGAATCAAATCTCAATCAAGAGGTGATAGATTTCACTGAAGGATTGGCAGTTAGTGTGGTCTAAATTTTTTCTAATAAAATTCAAACCAGTTACATTTAATGCTGTATCCCACGTGACTGCATAAGCGAGATAGTTGCGACTGTTTTTTAATCTTTGCTGCCTTGCGGTTTTGTACGTACAGTACCTTACGTTTCAGATATAGGCTCCCATTTCTGTACAGTGTATATACTAGGTGTGCGCCTTATAAGAACCAAGGAAACTTTTTTGACGTGTTTTATTTTGCAGTGATTCTATTGCCTGTGATAATTCTCTTGCTATCCTTGGAAACACCCTAAAAACTACATGCCTGTGTTTTGACTGTAGACAGGATGGTACAGCACTTGTGGCATACCTTTGCCATGGATTATAGACCTCATTTTGAAGGCTGTGTGTCGGGCCTTACTTGTTAAGCTAATTGACCTTGATTTAATAATTTGCAACAGCATTGAGGTGGTAGATGAGATAAATAACGAATGTTATATCCCAAAAGTGGGAGACTATTTGTTATCTCCGCATTGGTCACACTTGGTTGACACATGAATTTCTGCTAGCTGACCAACACCAGCCTTATTGCGACAACTGTTTGGTACCCTTGACAGCGAGGCATTTGTTGACGGAATGCCCCATTTGTAGTACTGAAAGAACTAGAAAAATGGTATGTTTGAGAAGGTGAGGATGGCAGGTTCATCCTTGCCAAGATTCTTGGACATGATGTATCGTAGTTTGCTAGCAGTATTTTTAGATTTATTTCAGAAGCAGGTCTTCTGAAAGATATTTAACTTTTATAATGACATCTTCACTTTTATGGTTTTAATTGAATATCCTTTTACTGTATTCTTTATTTATGACAAATGATATTGGCATCAGTGACCTTAGATGTCAGGAGGCCAGAAAATTTCAAACCTATCAATTAATCAATTGACCTTGTGTACAAAAACTTTTTTGTACAGTTTAATATTTTTTTTTTACCAACTGAGACATTTAGCCTTGTCACTTTCTGCTTTTCCATCTAGAATGACACAACATATTCTAAAGTAACCATGATATACAGCATTTTGACATTGTTACATGAGACTTCTGCACAAGCTGATTTGAAAATAATGATATTTTCTTCAACTTTTGTCAAGTTTCATTCAGGATGTAAAAAAGGACCAGTCAGTATTCACTGAGTGAATGGCCCAGATGTATAAGAGTTTATTTGCTTCTCGCACATCCTGAGCTAAGAAATAATAGAATATTAAAGACTTGCCCCCCAAAACACATCTGCTTTGCCTTACCATCCCCGTACAGTCCCAGGGTGTGCGCATCCCAGAGAAGTTGTCTCTCAATAAATGAATAACCAAAAGATATACAGTACTGTAACAGCCGTACAAGATAGGATTTATATCGTATTATACATCCTGCCATGTCTTTTAATCAGTCTACGTCAGTATCTTCTTAAAAAGGTTTTACGTCAACTCTTCCCTCTATGGTTGTCAGTCTTGTAATTGTTCTCCTTAACTCCTATCAGTTCTAGGTCTTCATCTATCCCCATTTCCATGAACATACCCTTATATGCTACAGCTCAGAGTAAAGCTAAATGCGCTTAAGCATATACCAATAAAAGGCGTTTACGAATCTATGTATTTTAGGACCTTATGGTCAAGATGGCCTATTAAGGACTTTTATGTTGCTTATGACCTGAGATCTATTGATAGCTTAATTATTAGATTAACTGTGACTCTTATACGTAAACTACCTGAGATCTTGTGTAATGGGAAACTCAGAGGTACAGCAGATGTCACCATGATGCCTGTGGTTACCGGTACGAGGATGACCTCGGTTGTTGATAGATTGACTGGAAACACGATCAGGTGGCATCAGTGCCTCATATTCATGGCAAAGACCTAATCCAGGAGGAGAATTAAATACAACTAAGTAGCATTTACACTCATGGTAGCATAAAACTACAAGGGATGTCTAATGTGAATTTCAGAGTTCTATAGTCACTGTTCTGTGACCTGCGAGACCCTCTATAGCTTCATGTCCACTTTGCTTTCTTGTCTCATTGGATGGAGATGGTTTCATGAAAATGAAAATTAATTGGAGTTTAGTTTAAGGTCACTATTATTAATCAGGTGTTATTAGATTGTAACTTTGGTAACCACAGCTTCCTTCATTAATCTAGAGAAGGAGACTTTCCTGTTCTAGGCTGTATGACATAGATAGCAATTCAGATCCACCAGGTGATGGGTCACTTAAATGCTAATATCTTTACCTCTTGATTGACTTTGTAGTTGTGTCCTTGATGTATTGAAGATTCTGAGCTCTGAAAAGGACATGGATACCCTTCTTTATTTCTTCTTGTGCTTTGTTTTCTGCCTTCAACGTTAACACCAGAATACTGTGGTTGGGAAGTAGCCAGTTTTGTCCTCAGATGGTCTGTGGGTCGACATGGGATGATGTTGGGGAAACAGTGTGGGATATTATTGATGTGGGTATGAGGGCGGGTATGGTGTGGGTGTAACGTGTAATGAAATTAATAATTAAAACTGTTAAGTTTAAAAGAATGCTCTCTCTCTCTCTCTCTCTCTCTCTCTCTCTCTCTCTCTCTCTCTCTCTCTCTCTCTCTCTCTCTCTCTCTCTCTCTCTCTCTCTCTTTTTTGTGACAGTGTTGTGAAAGACGTAAGTATTCTGTGAGGGTCTGATGTGCACCCAGTGAGCCTTTCTGTCTTGATGAAGTGACCATGACTGTGGAAGTTTATTGCACATGGCTTTCATCCACACAGCAGTTGCGTTTGAATATGGGAGGGATAGATTTTTAATTTACCTAGGAGCCACCCACTGTTACTAGAAATTGTATTTTTTAATGACAAATGCATACACACAACAACACACACACATATACTGTATTGGCTGTTTGAGATGTTAAAGAAGTTTTCATATTGAAAATTAGGTTTAAGAAGAAAAAGGTTCTTTGCTATTTAACCTCTTGCTTTTGTCGTTTCAGGTTTAGTCTGCTCATGCCCAGAGACAAGGGACAGTAACAATACCCCTAGCGAAGGCCCCACCAGTGAAAAATAGCCCAGTGTGGAAATGAATTAAAGTAGAAGACTGTCGAGCTCTAGCGGAACTAGAGCTCCAGTCCAGCGATTGCCTTCAAGAGTCCAAGTAAGTATTTTTGTATTTGTAGGTCCTGTTCATTTTTTGTATTTTTTTGTATTTATGAACAGATGGATCTGCTTATCAGGTGTAATTATTATTAATATTATTATTATTATTACTATTTTTATTATTATTATTTTTATTATTATTATTATTCATTATCATTATTATTATTACCTGCTAAGCTACAACCCTAGTTGGAAAAGCAGGATGCTTTAAGCCCAGTGGCCCCAACAGTGAAAATAGCCCAGTGAGGAAAGGAAACAAGGAAAAATAAAATATTTTAAGAACAGTAACAACATTGAAATAAGTATTTCCTATATAAACTATAAAAAAACTTTAAAATTACAAATGGAAGAGAAATTACATAGAATACTTGTACCTTGCCACTGAATTGTAGACAATGCTCTTTTACATGGGTCTCTTGCTTCTTGTACAGTATTATTATTATTATTATTATTATTATTATTATTATTATTATTATTATTAGGTACAGACAACCCCAGTTGGTACGTGTATAAATTACAGGACCAACACATATTTGGAATGCTGAAATCCATTATGTCCAGTGCTTGTATAATATTTTACCAAAATCCATAGTAAGCTAAACAGCTGGTTTTGATGTTATTAAATAGAGATATCACGAAATCTGAAGTTAGTGATATCATTTCAAGAAGTCTTTTGGTGCCTTGCTCCTCTGGCTAAAAGATTGATTTTGAAATTACTGGTGAGTGATGAGTTTGTGAAGTATTGCTTCATAAAATTGTAGGAACAGTTAGAAAACGTTTAGCCAGTCATCTATCAAGGGGGAGTTTTCATTCTTCCTCACTCCATTCATTCATTCTACTAGGTTTGTTTGTATTAGGCAGCTCCCAAGGACCTCTATATCTTTATTCGTTATGGTTTCTTCCATTAATCTTATATAAAGAAATTGGTAAACTGTATTTCAACATCTGATGTTCCTACAACTGAATCTTCTTTTAAGATTGTTACCATACTGTAGTAACATTAGGTTACATAATGAATGTTTCTGAATGCCAGGATCTACAGATGGTATGGTACAATTTCTTTAGATTTACATGATACGGTGTTACTTCTGCTGTCACCTCATGAAGACAGCAACATCTTTGGACTTCTTGAGCATAAATTCCAACCAGTCCTTGCTTGTTTTATCGATTTATCTCTTGTCATTCATTTTGCTGCAAGTTTGAACTTCTGAAGGTCCAATGATTCAACTGTCTGATTAGCTTTTCATTCCAGAGGGTTTCGCAGCTTTGCCATTGTGCAGCTTGTCAGATGTTTACTTGTAATTCACTGACGAATCATTCAGAATGGAATTATGATATTCTCGTGCATTATTTTGTCAGTTATTTCAAATACTACCGAAAAAAGTGCAAGTATTCCCCTTTCTAATGTTATCTCTTCAATAGTATTTTCATACAATCAACAAAGTTACCTATTGCCTATCACAGATGCCTCTTATACAAACACAGATCTCAAAGTCCTATTGGCTGAAAGGTGGAAAGGTTGTTCTTGGACATTATGGCAAAGACTATAGAATATACTGCTTTTCCAATTGCTAGGGAGGATATAGGAATGTGAGTCTTGGGTATGAAGACGATGATATCTTCTCCACACTAGAGTGGTGCAGAATTGACCAGAGCCTTTAAGAAGAGGGAGTAGGTTTTTCCCATGCAGAGCCATCAAGTACTTAATAATGATAATATTTGATTGAAGTTGAGTAAACACCATTGTTGCCTTATCGCAAATGTGCCGTCATTCCTCTTTTGATATGGATGCCATTTTCTGGCAGGAGTATGCAGTTTGAAAGTTTCAATGATTATTCTTGTGCTGTTGCAGTGGAAGGACTATTTCATTATACTGGGTCTCTTTCCATGCATAGGTTTATGGAAATTTAAAAGTGCATTTGATAGCCAAGTTAGTAGCAATGAAGCTGATTACCAGACGGTGTGCTGTTCCATATCCTGCAGTACCTACTTGTACAATTCAAAAGACTTTGGTCATTAGAAATAGCTAGAAGTAGGTCCCAACTAAGTAAATGTTATTATTGTACAGTACCTGTACTTCAAACTTTTACCCTCGCCTATACTGTACAGTATAGTGCCAATGCAGTGGAAGGTTGTAATAGTCTGTCTTAAAATATTGATGATTACCTGATGCTGGAGAATATTCATTTGCAATTGCATGTTCCAATCTCCAAGTATTTAAAAGTCAATTTCTTATAGACAATAGTGAAACGGATATAAATTACAGTTTGTTAGAAATAATTAATTGAGAATATATCTCACAGTATGGCTTTAAGGAGATTGTCTTATTACAGCAGCTAGTCTTATAAAGTCAGTATGTCTCATCTCTTTGGTTTATTTAGGATGATCTGACCATTCATCCAATGTTAACATTATAATGCTCTGGTTCCCACTTTTTGACTCTATATTTTAACCTCTTCTTTTTTTTTTTAATACTACAATCAAGTAAAAGTATCTTCTTCTTTCCCACTGTTATCCCTACATTGAGGGGATCAGTTGCCCTGATGTGCCCTCTCCTATGCCTTAGATATTACTAATAGCATAAGGCTTGGTTAAAAATTTGGCAGATGGTTCTATGATCGTATGCCCTTTCAGTCATCAACCACTTATTGATGGTGGGCCTAACCATTGACTAAATAGTCCAACTGCAAGGCAGCTTTTTCCACAGTTATTGGCAGTAGGCCATCTAGCCTTTTGCTAAAAAGCAAGATTGCAAGGGAGCAGCTGTCCTTTCAGTCCTTTCTATGATATGGACATACGGTGGTAGAATTCTTGCACCCCTACCACAGATTGAACAACATACCAAAAGTATGTCTATTTAAAATGACTGACAGACAAATTAGCAACTTCCCAAATGGTCAGTGAAGTTATATGTTACTTTATCGCAATTTTTCTTATACACAGAATTTGCCAATGCCTGGGATTTAAAAGGATTAATATTAAACTTCAGATTTATCATAATGTTAAAACTATGCTCTATCACATCAGTTTTTTATATTTATTTATCCAGAATTCAGTGCTTTTTTTTTCATTTTTACTTTCACACTTCCCCAAGAAAGGTTAGTTCACCAAACTTTCAACTGGGCTCCACAGGGCACTAGAAGAGTTGGAAAACCCAGACCTACGTGGCTGAAGACTATGCAGTGTGAAGTACGAGATGATGAATGGAGAAGTATTGATTTAAAAGCTTAAGATAAAGACTACTGGCAAAATCTAACCGAGGCCCTTTGTGTCAATCGGTGTAGGAGGAGATGAGGATGATGAAGTTATCCTTCATCACAATTTAACTGTTGTCATTAGTCCTGTGGGTAACTGTGATTACAGATTATGTACAATTGTACAATACTGTACTCATTTAGGCAACAAATAACTTCATGTACCTAAGATTTGTCCTATGTTATCATCAACATCCAGTTGTCACAGGTTTGCAGCTCTCCACACAAAAGGTAACCCTCAAATGAAGAACTCAGCATATGAATATGTCCAAAACATTTTGCAACAAAGACTGGATGCAGGGTAGCATTTTCCATGACACTCCCATGCAGGAGAAATTGACCAAAATCTCCATCTTCCCACTCTTTGCTCAAACAGCATCTATAACGTTAAAACAGTTGGAGAATACAAATATTACTGCCAGATCTTTGCCCAGACAGCATCTATAATGTTTACAATGGTTACAACTCAGAGAGGATCTATAATGTTTAAAATGTTTCCAGAAGACTAAAATTAGGACCAGATCTTTCCTCAGACCGCCTCCATAACATTCAAAGCTCTTTCAGAAGACTAAAATTACAGCCAGATCTTTGCTTAGACAGCATCTATAAGGCTTAATCCATATGGCAAGTTTTTCTTTGAATGCAGCCAATTTCTAGCTTGCAGTCACATGAGACATTGAGTTCATTAAGTGCTTAATGCACATCAGCCAAAAAGGTAAACATCTGTTGCAGCTTTGCCACTTCATTAGGATAATTGGTTTAGAACTTTAGGTTTCTCTCTCTCTCAGAACACTCCTGAAACAAAATTAATTTTCAGGAAAAGTATGAGCAAATAAAAGAGGCATCCTTGCACTCTTTAGGAACTGGGTGCGAGCACCGTTGGTTAAGAATCAATGCTCTAGCGCGTTGTCAAGTTTGTGTCACCACTCCATAAGAATTAAATAAATTGTAGAGTATATCTTGTTCAATATATTTAGTTTTAAATAACACTTAGAATTATCTCCTTTGTGAGTGGAGTTTCTTATTGACTGTATAGTACAGTACTGTACTTGAACTTTTACATGTGAACAATGTTTATAAGTCCATCTGAGGCGAATTAATTTTTGTCAAGACTATTGATGTTAGTCTCCTTTCACACACTTTTATTTATTTTTTTGTCCTGGCCTTCTACCATTGTGCTTTTATAACTGGGGTTGCAGGGTTACTTATAACAATATGAAATATGGTAGTAATAGTAATATTTAAAGAAAATTATACTTGTAACTTACTTTAGCACCCCTCATGACGAGATGAAGACCTCAGCTCTGTTCTGAGCAGTAGGTGATATGGTGTACAGGATACATTGGTCCTGGTCTCTATGATTTTCCTGAAAAAGAAAATACTTACTTTACAGAGAAAGGATTAATGAGAAAGAAAGAAACTTATCCCAAAGATAAATCTCTTTTGTAAAAACTGTATTACTTTCTCCTTTTTTTTTGTGGGGCTTGGATAACTAATGAGTGATTCCTAATCACTTATTGTTAATAGGATTTTAGATTTTGCTGTATACTTATACAGTATTTACATCGCTCATTCTGTCTCCTTTTTTTCTCACTTACAAACATTCTTTTTGCTGTAACTTTTCCGTGCAAGTTCATGGGCTTTTAGTCTACTGATGTTTGAATAAATGTTCCCACTTCAGTCCAAGACCTGAGATTAGAAACTGCACTTGAAGTGTGTCAGTAATCAGCAACTTCTTAGGGAAAGGTTTATTTTGGTCTTCTATTTACAAAGAAAACATTCATAGTAAAGATTTAGAGTTGAACATTACCTTAAACAAAATCAGCAATGCCTCATGAAGTTGAGTCCTGCAGTCACTGTGCTCTGCTTTCTATGACTGAAGTACTATAACTCAGCAATGTCTGAGATTCCTTTAGGGAGGATCGCTATCCATCAAAGATATACTTTAAAAAGAGAAGTATATCCACCTTGCTATGGTCTGTCAACAGTGTTTGGTCTTATTAGATTGTAGGTTCCTTAAACACACCTTCCTTCACAAAGCAAGAGAAGATGATTTTCTTGTTTCAGAATGTACAGTATGTCATAGAAAGCAGTTTGGATCCACTGAACCACTAATTTCTCCCTTCTCCCCGGACTGTACGATCTTGGCCTTGTTCTGTCGAATCTTATGATCTCTGAAAATGATGTGACGTACGGAGAACAATACTCTTTCATATTCCTTCTCTACCTTTCTTACTGTTCTCTATGCTTTACTATGATTCTTATGTCTGCAGTGCTGTTTTGTGTGTGAATGCAGATGGAACCTTTACCTGCTAAGTTGCGGAAAAATGTGTTGCTTTGATAATGAAACTTTAGATTCTAGACTGCTTTAATTTAGGCTGGGCTTATGATTCACTGTTTTGTACTGTATGAATGTATTAAAGAGAAAAAAATTGAATATGCAAACATTTAATGGGGCAGTTTAATATACTTGTGGTGCAGTAGCATCAGTTTTTTATCCCCCATGTTCCATTTTTGGGAGTTATTCTGGTCATTGTTTATGCACACTCATTTTCATGCATTACATACAATATGAAATGCATGTGTGTATGTGATGGTACTTTTATAATGCTTGATCATCAAGATAGTGTTTAAGAAGGCTAGAATTTTGGTAATTTAGCTCCTGAATGAATTAGCGTTGCATTTATAGATTAAATTATTATGTTTATTGTTGTTATTGTTATTTGCTAAGCTACAACCCTAGTTGGAAAAACAAGATGCCATAAGCTCAGGGGTCCCAACAGGGAAAATAGCCCATTAAGGAAATGAAACAAGGAAAAATTAAATATTTAAAGAATAGTAACATTAGAATAAAAATTTCCTATACAAACTATAAATACTTTAACAAAACAAGAGGAAGGGAAATTGGATAGAATAGTGTGCCCGAGTGTACCCTCAAGCAAGAGAACTCTAACCCAAGACAGTGGAAGACCATGGTACAGAGGCTATGGCACTACCCAAGACTAGAGAACAATGGTTTGATTTTGGAGTGTCCTTCTCCTAGAAAAGCTGCTTACCATAGCTAAAGAGTTTCTTCTACCCTAACCAAGAGAAAAGTAGCCACTGAACAATTGCAGTGCAGTAGGTAACCCCTTGGGTAAAGAAGAATTGTTTGGTAATCTCAGTGTTGTCAGGTGTATGAGGATAGAGTAGAATCTAAAAAGAATAGGCCAGACTATTCGGTGTATGTGTAGGCAAAGGGAAAGAACTGTAACCAGAGAGAAGGATCCAATGTAGTACTGTCTGGCCAGTCAAAGGACCCCATAACACTCTAGTGGTAGTATCTCATCGCAGTGATATAAAGTATTCGACTTATTTGATATACCGTAGGCTATACTTCTTATTTGCATTTGATAAATTATATTAGAATTTGTGTATGTTTGCATAGACTAGTCAGCGTAAGACAAGGATATGGGATTAGTACAGTAAAGCCTTGGCTAGGTATATATTATTAATTTGACCACAGTTTTGACATATTTGCACTTGCTTGGTAATGATGTCAAACAATGGGTTATATAGTTGTATTCAATTTATTGCTATTTAATGTACTTCGGCGTCAGCCTCGCTTTGGGTTTATTTGTGGTTTGACTCGGCTTATTATTCGATTAAAATCAGGATTTGTCGTTTTGAGATTTTCTCAGGAGTTATATTGCTTGTAAAATCTTTATAGCATTGAGTAATAATATTAAGCTAAAGCTTACTCCTCTTGGTCATCTACACACATACACACATACACTGAACAGTCTTTTTTTTTTTTTTTTTTTTCTTCCTCACCTTTGTTATCCTTACATTAAGGGGTTGGTTGCCTGATGCGTCCTCTCAAATGCCTTTTATCAAAGGCATCCTCTTCCACCAAACCTCTTCTCTTCATATCATCCTTCACCTAATCTCTCCATCTAATTCTTTGCCATCCTCTTGATCTTCTCCCCCTAACAGGTTCCTCCTAAGCCTCCTCACTCCCTCCCCACCATCTATCCTTAACACGTGCCCACACCATCTCAGTCTTAACACACTTATCATCTCAGTAATCTTCACTACACCTGCAGTATAGGAATATTACAGTCAGTAAGTTTAGCTTGGTAATTATTCAAGTAGTTCCCTTCCTGAAATTACTCAAAGGAATTGTCGAGTAAGTGTTATATCTATAGTAATTAAATCTACTGTGTAGATCTTGTTCAGTTAAGCAAGTTTTAACCATCCCAGAGATATAACTGTTCTTGCGAGTGGAATTCCATGAATGGGTATGGGTAGAGTTCTCTTGCTTGAGGGTACACCCGGGCACACCAGTCTATTTCATTTCTCTTCCTTTTTTTTTCTTTGAAGTTATATAGTTTATATATGAAAGATCTAATATAATGTTGTTACTGTTCTTAAAATATTTTATTTTAATTGTTCATTACTTCTCTTGTAATTTATTTTCTTATTTCATTTCCTCACTGACCTATTTTTTCTTGTTGGAACCTTTGAGGTTATAACATCTTGCTTTTCTAACTAGGGTTGTAGCTTAGCTTGTAAAAATGATAATAATAATAATAATAATAATAATACAAATACTTATCCTTGATAACCTCCTAGTGATCAGTTAACTGTAGTGGGTTGCAGAGGGTGTTATAACTATAAGTATTCTCTAAGAGGGAAAGGCATGTGAAAGGGTTTGATGTGCTCTTAGTGAGCTTTCTGTGTTTATTAAGTGGTTAGGTTTATGGAAGTTTTCTGTACAAGGATTTCATCTACGTTTAGCCTTTGTGTGAATTTGATCGTGATTATTTACTTTTCTTTTTCTAGGAGCCACCCACTGGTACTAGCAATTGCATACGAGGACACACACATTATATATATATATATATATATATATATATATATATATATATATATATATATATATATATACACACACACACACACACACATACATACACACACCCAGTCTTGTTTAAGGGTATAGTCTGGCACACTGTTCTATCTTATTTCTCTTCCTCTTGTTTTGTTTTCCTTGTTTCCTTTCCTCACTGGGCTATGCACTGTGTATCACAAGGAACTGGCTATCCTTTGATAAATCTAGCCAATGAATCCTCTACGGATTTAGTCAGTCTCAATAGCGTTTTCTTTTTTTTTTTAAACCTATAGAGTTCTACAGAAGGCTTTATCTCCATCATCCAAGAGTTTTGTTTTTAATATATGCAATAAATAAGGTTTTTATTCATATAATTATAGGGTCACTGATGTGCAGTAGTAGAATGCTAAACTGACATTTGAGATTTGAATGACTACTGTACCATGGTCTTGCACTGTCTTGGATTAGAGTTCTCTTGCTTGAGGGTACACTCGGGCATACTATTCTATCTAATTTCTATTCCTCTTGTTTTGTTAAAGTTTATAAAGCTTATATAGGAGATATTTATTTTGATTGTTACTCTTCTTAGAATATTTTATATTTCCCTTTTTCCTTTCCTCAGTGGGCTATTTTCCCTGTTGGAGCCCCTGTGCTTATAGTTTCCTGCTTTTCCAACTAAGGTTATAGCTTAGTAAGTAATAATAATAATAATAGCACAAAGGCAAGAGAATAAGGAGCAAAGTAAAGTAGACTACTGTACCAAATCTGCGGCCCAGTATGTGCGTTTGTCTACAATTCATGTCGCCAACACCGTTTGATGGTATAGCACTGACAATGACTTATGATATACCAATATAATTTTGTATCACATCTTTAAAACTGTTTTGGTGCCACATTAGCTAATGGTCAATGCAGTCCTGTGAACTTTATATCGTCTACCTGTCAATCTACACTTCATGATGTAGTTTACTTGCTTATCCACAGCTAAGATACAGTTTGTATCAACTACAAAACCTGTATTACAGGTTGATAGATATAAATACTGTACTGTACAAGAACTGTATTTTTTCAGCTACCTTATGCTTTATGCATTTCTGATTGGTGCAAACCATTTTTTCAAGCCCTTTGTGTATAAGTTAGTACTGTGACCCTAAGAAAAACTGCATTGTACACTTAAAAAAGGGAAGATATGCTGTAATGAATTTGTCAATGCTGTAGCAATGATGCCTATTAATATACAAACACAAAATTTAAAAAGGACCTATAATAGGACATGATGCAACCTAAGATAACCTAACCTAGTACTGTACTGTAGGTCATTGTTTACATTCTCTTCCAATTCTTCTCTTCTGTCTAATTTCTTCCTTTTCCTTGTGCAACTTTTATGATAATTTTATTAGATTGTGTTTTATAAGAATATTAGTAAATGTTTATGATCAGTACAGTTTTTGGAATAAGATGTTGATACTGCATTATAATATTAAGTCATTGCTTCCATTTGAATATTATAGTAGAAGATACCTTATTGATTATTAATTTGTATACCATATATAATGGTTTAATCTGAATTTGCGAATGAATTCCACAGAAGTTCAAACTTGCCGTGAATATTTAAATGTTTACCTGACTGACATAAGTCACTCTTCATAGTTTATATATGACAGATCTATTTCAATGTTGTTACTGATCTTAGGACATTTTATATTCATGATTCATTACTTATCATATACAGTAGTTAATTATATCCTTACCTCACTGCACTATTTTGTCCTGTGGGAGCCCATGGGCTTATAGCTCCTTGCTTTTCCAACCAGGGTTATAACTTTTCTAGTTATAATTGTAATAATAATAATTATGACAATAACAATATTACTAAAGATTTTAGGTCTTTTGCTTTGTGAAATGCATTATTAACTATAAGATTTGTTAGTTTTTGTTCATATATATGAGTTAAAACTTCATGTTAATTATTTTGTAATTGTTGAAATGGTTTGTATGTAAAGATGGTAGTGCTGTACTGAAAAATTATTTTATCTTTTCAGGTGTTTTAAGGCCTGGGAGAGCATCATGGCTATAAAAATGTAAGTACCATTAATATAGTTTTTGACTAGATTTGATATATGTAGCCTATGCTCATCACTCATCATCCTATCCCCATTATCAGCCATTAATAGTCCACTACAGAACAAAGGTCGCAGACATGTCCTTCCACTCAAGTCTGTTTATGGTCTTTCTGTGCCAGTCCACACCCGCAAACTTTCTTAGTTTGTCGATCATTCATCTTCCTTCCTTCCCCTGCTTCTTTTGCAATCTCTAGGGATCAATTCTATTATTCTTAATGCCCATCTATTATCTGTCTTTCTCATCATATACCCTGCCCATGTCCATCTCTTTTTCTTACCTGTTAGAATATCCTCTACTCTACTTTGCTCTCATATCCATGTTGCTCTTTTTCTGTCTCTTAGAACTATTCCCATCATTATTTTTTCCGTAGTTCTTTGAGCTGTGACTAGCTAATGGTCGAAGGCTTTAGTACACCAATGGACTGTTTAGTCAAAGGTTAAGCCCACTGTCAATAAGTTAGGTTGATGACTACAAGGGCATGTGATTGTAAAAACCTTCTGCCAAGTTGTGAACCATACGTGATACTATTATTATTATTATTATTATTATTATTATTATTGTTATTCAGGTTGAGTTAAAAGTAATAGCTGCATCGGCAGAGTTTATTTTCTTATCCAATTTTTCTATTTTCCGGATAATCCTCTTCTCTAGAGCGCTGCAATCAGCCAGCAGACTTGAAAAATTCATCAGTCAGGTGAATGACAAAATTGGGAAGACTTCTCAAGTATATTCTCACAAAATACAAGTAAATTGATTCAAAATTGTAGAAGCTACGACGCGTTTCGAGGGTAAGTCCTTCCTCGTCTTCAGGTAGAGAGTGAGGTGGATGCTGCAGTCAGGGGGTATATATACCCAGGATTAGGATTACAGGTGAGGGGCCTCGAATTTTCATTGGTTTTCATTGGTTGATCGGAGCTGGTATGGTCTGGTGTCTGGTGTACAACGAGCTCGGCCGAGAATACCAGTCTGTGACGTCATCGGGGGACCTGAATTTTGATTGGCTGAGGCGCGCTCTGGGCCAGTCAGGCTGCTCTCCCGCTCAGCAAAGTGTCCCGCGTGGCTGAGATCATTTCCTATTTTGGCGTCAAAATTCGGGGTATTTTCGTGGTTGGTAGTGTTTTCATTAGGTCCTCCTTGATGGGGGTTTCTTGATGTATCAATACGGCGGCTTGATGGTAACAAGAACATCTCTTGGGTCCTATTAAGGGTGGGTTTATCTGGCTGTATCAGTAGAGCTTCTAGGATGCGTAGACGTCGACTATTTGGGGCGCTACCAATAATCTTGGTTTTTCAATATTAAACTTACCCGATAATCATGTAGCTGTCAACTCCGTTGCCCGACAGAATTCTACGGGAGGGATACGCCAGCTATCACTATACTAGAAGGGGGTGTACTCACAAGCGCCACCTGTGGCCAGGTACTACAGTACTTGTTGTTATCGCCACCTCACTTTTTCCTCTGTCGTGCTTCCGGCTAGACGTTCTTGGATACGCTTATGATTTTGGAGTATTGTTCACGGTTTGGTGAAGTATTTCTCTAAATTTGCAGCTATTCGCTATACTGGAAACTTCTATGTTAGCTTAGCTAGCGTTTGGAATTGATTTAATTTTTATGGTGACGAAGAGAGTATGAACTCTCTTTCACCTTTAAATGGCCGACCCTTCCCTTAGGCGGAAGTGTTGGTGTCTAAGAGAGTATAGACTCTCTTTCTTAGTTTTGTTATAGATTTATTTTATATCTCTCCGCCTTTTATAGGCCTCTTCGATTAACTTACTTTTATTATAAACTTATTAAAATTAATTTTTATATTTGTTTATATTCGACCTTTCCTAATAGTAGGCGGTCTTTTCTTGGTACCGAAGTTAATTAACATTGAGCCCGTCATTTCGGTTTTACCTGTTAACATATTATGCTATTTTAATGTTTTTGAAAGAATTTCTTTGATAGTCTCGTACTGTTTTCAAAGTTGAACTAACGTTTTGTTTTGTCTCTGCAGTTGTTGACGTTCAGAACGTTCAACTTGCGCTCTATCGTTACGATAGAGGTAGAATTTTCACGGTGTCACGTTGCAGTAAGAGTAACCGTGTCTAGCGTTTTGTTCATTCTTTCTTAACTTAATGGTTTTAATTCTATAAAGGAACTTTTCATTTTGGGAAATATTTCAGTTTTTTCCTTTAACAATAATATGTTTTAACGATATATATGATTGGGCTCTTCTCTCAGGTTCTAAGTCAAGAGAGAGAGAGAAAGAGAGAGAGAGAGATAGAGACGGAGGGAGAAAGAGGAGGATAAACGTTTCGTTCGAGCGAGTAACGTTGTTATCGTTTTTGCTCTTCTCCCTAGTCTCTTTAGGGGAAGAAGGTAAACGTTTCTAGAGTGATCTAGTGTTTAGTCTCTTTCCAGCCACTGAATTATTTATCTTTCATTAGATTTTTCTGTTACATTGTAATTCTGTTTTCGCAATTACTAACTTTTAGAGAAAGGATAGAATTGCGTGTTTCAGGTACAAACCACTTAAAGTTTCGTGTTCAGTGAAATAAGTGCAAACAGAAAATCAAAGTGATAAGTGATTAGCGCAAAGTGTGTCAGTGTTGTGCGTGAGGGTACTTCTGTGCGTGCCAGTCGTCCTCCCAGTCCGGGACCTCTTGCAAGCTCCCAAGCCCAGGGGAGAAGCAATGTCGAAGGGCAAAAGGGTTCGGCAGGCCTTGATCGGCGCACGGAAGTATCCTCGGTGGTGCGGGCGTGTCTTCCAGAGACCGTCACTCCCACCCGCAGACGATTGAGCCCGTCTTTTACTCGTCTGCTGATCATTTGTCAGGGAAGAAACGCTGGACTCAGGTCTCAAGACCACTCAAACGCAGAGTCCAGTCCGCAAGTACTCGACCGGGCTGCAGTCATTGGCTCAGCTCCGACTCAGTCATCCGACTGCACTCCGCCTAAGAGGAGTAAGGTTCTGCCGCAACAGATCTCTGCTGTTAAGGCTTTACCTCAGCAGACCTTAGTGTCTGCCGACCCTAAGTTGACTCTACTGCAGTCCATGCAGTCTCAACTTTCGGCCTTGATGCGTGAGTGTCAGACTGAGAAGGTTGCGCCTCCGCCTGCGCTCGCTCCGCTTGCTCTCGCTCCGCCTGCGCTCGCTCCGCCTGCGCTCGCTCCGCCTGCGCTCGCTCCGCCTGCGCTCGCTCCGCCTGCGCTCGCTCCGCCTGCACTCGCTCCGCCTGCGCTCGCTCCGCCTGCGCTCGCTCCGCCTGCACTTGCTCAGCCTGCGCTCGCTCCCCCTGACCGCAGTACCGCCTGCCAGGCGTACGATGTGGAGCCACGTTCTGAGTTTTCTGTTCCTAGTGGTGTGCAGCTCCCTCCGCCTTCCTTAAGGCAACCTCAGCAATGGGAACAGGAGGCTTATACCTCTCTTCCTCTGCTTCCACTTGCTGTTCCACCAGTGAGGCAACACTCGCTTGAGGTACAACAACCTCTCCCATCCATGAGTCAGTCTCCTCAGCTCTCGCTGCAGCGAGCTCAACCCTCCTCAAGGCAAGCACCTCAACACCTTAGCCTTGCGCCTCAGGAGCCTCAACTTGCGAGACATTTACTGCGTTCTGCGCAGCCACTACCTCATCGCTCTCAGCTCACACCGCAGGAACCTCAACTCGTTCCTCAGGAACTTGCTACTGCGCATCCGCCAACCACTCAGCAAGCGCAACCCTTGAGTTCAGCCACTCATGCCAGGAGTCAGCCTCCTCCTCCCATGCGCCTACCTTCTGCTACTTCTTTTGATCAGCCTTTGCAGACTGAGCCTCAGGTGTTCCCTCAACAGAGTCTTGAAGAGGAAACCACAACTATTGTTGTTCCAGCTCGTTCTGACTCTGCTGTTCAGCTTACCTTACCTCCATTTTCAAACATTATGATAATGGAGGTTATTTGTTTTACTTATATAAAAATATATTTGTATTCCTTGCAATATATTTTTAACAAATCGCAAAATATGGCAAAAATCATGAGTTATGAATGTAAGGTAATATTATGTTGATATTAAACCCCTTGCAAGCATGCATGTAGTAATGCAGTGTTGCCAACAGGGCGAGTTTCCCTTTCCGGAGGTGAAGTAGATTATAGTACATTTAGTGTAGCTTAATTCTACGATTATCATGCCGGCTATCAAATTCATCAACAAAACAGTCTAAATCAATTCCCTCGGCACGTGCACTTTCAATGGACGGTAATGCGATATTACTCACTCTAGCACTGGTCATGGAATTTCTGAGAAATGTTACACGCCATGCAACACGCTCTGCTTACCTTACAGCATGCTCTACATACAGCATGCTCTGCATACAGCATGCTCTGCTTACAGCATGCTCTGCATACAACAGGCTCTGCATACCTTACCGCATGCTTCTCAGTCACACATCTTTGGTTGTTGCCAACTCACTAGACTGTCAAGCAGTTTCTTAATGTTGCCTTCTAGTCTGCTGCGTTTGCACAGTGTAACCCTCACTGAGAGAACTTAGCTTTTCTCGGATATGGTCCCTGTAGATGAGAAAGTGCTTTTCTCCCTCCTTCTGATATTCCCTTGAGGACTCTGTCATTTGGAGAGGAGCCTTTAGCTGCGTAGCCTCCTATGGACTTTTATTTAAGCATAACATGCTTCCAGGGAAGATAATGGTTCCACTTCAGTCGCTAATCCCGTCTGTTACCACACCTGCTCCCATTGTCCTTGAGCTGTGTTGCAAGACATGCAGTCCAAACTTAGTCCTTGTTAGAGGATTTTTTTGTTTACGGAGTCAGTGTGTCACTGGGAAGACGTTCAACAACCAGCAGGAGTGACTTGTTGTGACGCAGTACGGCAACCTTAGCAACCCGATAAGGAGTTGTCTGTACGACCCAGACAGTCTAGACAGCTTCGGGTTGTCACTGTACTTCCTCGCTTCCCCATGGTTGACAGTTCACAGACTGTGCAGCAGTACCATGATCTTGTGTCCGGCTCCGTCAGACGACTGGCTTTTAAGAGCTCCCACAAGTCGTCGCTGTCTGGAGATTCTCAAATGGACTATGGATCTGACCAAGGAACTGGGCCTCCTGGTCAATTTTGAGGAGTCTCAGCTCGTCCCATCCCAGACCATTGTCTCCCTGGGTATGGATCTTCAGAGTCGAGCTTTTCGGGCTTTTCCGTCGGCCCCAAGGATCTTCCAAGCCCTAGAATGCATCCAGAGCATGCTGAGAAGGAACCGATGCTCAGTCAGGTAGTGGATGAGTCTAACAGGGACACTTTCATCGCTGGCCCTGTTCATCGTGTTAGGGAGACTCCACCTCCCCCCCCTTCAGTATCATCTAGCTGCTCACTGGATAAAGGACATGACGCTAGAGACGGTCTCAGTTCCTGTTTCCGAAGAGAGAAGGTCTTCTCTCGCGTGGTGTAAGAACAGCTTTCTTCTCAAGGAAGTCTACCTTTGGCTGTTCAGAAACCCGACCGCCGTCTCCTCTCGGACGCATCAGACACGGGCTGGGGTGCGACTTTGGACGGATAAGAATGCTCGGGAACATGGAATCAGGAGCAAAGGACACTTCACATCAATTGCAAGGAGTTGTTGGCGGTTATTCTGGCCTTGATAAACTTCAAGTCCCTCCAGCTTAACAAAGTGGTGGAGGTGGACTCTGACAACACCACAGCCCTGGCTTACATCTAAAAGCAGGGAGGGACTCTTTCGTGGAAGTTGTCTAGATCGCAAGGGACCTCCTCATCTGGTCTAAAGATCGAAAGCTCACGCTGGTAACGAGGTTCATTCAGGGCGGTATGAATGTCATGGCAGATCACCTCAGCCGCAAGGGTCAGATCATCCCCACAGAGTGGACCCTTCACAAGAATGTTTGCAGCAGACTTTGGGCCCTGTGGGGTCAGCCAACCATAGTTCTGTTCGCTACCTCGATAACCTAGAGACTCCTGTTGTATTGTTCTCCGATTCCAGACCCAGCAGCAGTTCACGTGGATGCTTTTCTGCTGGATTGGTTCCATCTCGACCTGTATGCATTCCCGCCGTTCAAGATTGTCAACAAGGTACTTCAGAAGTTCTCCTCTCGCAAGGGACACGGCTGACGTTGGTTGGCTCCGCTCTGGCCCGCGAGAGAATGGTTCTTAGAGGTACTGCAATGGCTGGTCAACATTCCCAGGACTCTTCCTCTAGGAGTGAACCTTCTACGTCTACCTCACGTAAAGAAGGTACACCCAATCCTCCACGCTCTTCGTCTGACTGCCTTCAGACTTTCGAAAGACTCTCAAGAGCTAGGGACTTTTCGAAGGAGGCAGCCAGAGCGATTGCCAAAGCAAGGAGAACATCCACTCTCGGAATCTATCAGTCTCAAGGGGAAGTCTTCCGTAGCTGGTACAAGACCAATGCAGTTTTCCTCAACCAGTACCACTGTAACCCAGATTGCTGACTTCCTGTTATATCTAAGGAAAGTAAGATCCCTTTCAGCTCCTACGATCAAGGGTTACAGAAGTATGTTGGCAGCGGTTTTCCGCCACAGAGGCTTGGATCTTTCCACCATCAAAGATCTACAGGACCTCCCTAGGTCTTTTGAGACCTCTAAGGAACGTCGGTTGTCCACTCCAGGCTGGAATCTAGACGTGGTCCTAAGGTTCCTTATGTCATCAAGATTTGAACCTCTCCAATCAGCCTCTTTTTAGGACCTCACGTTAAAAACTCTTTTCCTCGTGTGCTTGACAACAGCTAAAAGAGTAAGTGAGATCCACGCCTTCAGCAGGATCATTGTTTTCACATCTGAAACGGCTACATGTTCCTTGCAGCTCGGTTTTTGCTAAACGAGCTTCCTTCACGTCCTTGGCGTAAGTCGTTCGAGATCCCAAGCCTGTCCAACTTGGTGGGGAATGAACTGGAGAAAGTACTTTGCCCAGTTAGAGCTCTTAGGTACTTTCTAAAAAGGTCTTAACCTTTACGAGGACTATCAGAAGCCTTATAGTGTGCTATCAAGAAACCTTCCTTTCCAAGTTCTAAGAACTCAGTTTCTTACTATTCAGGCTTCTGATTAGAGAAACACATTCTCATCTGAAGGAAGAAGACCTTGCTTTGCTGAAGGTAAGGACACATGAAGTGGGAGCTGTGGCTACTTCTGTGGCCTTCAAACAGAGCCATTCTCTGCAGAGTGTTATGGATGCAACCTATTGGAGAAGCAAGTCAGTGTTCGCATCATTCTATCTCAAAGATGTCCAGTCTCTTTACGAGTACTGCTACACCCTGGGACCATTCGTAGCAACGAATGCAGTAGTAGGCGAGGGCTCAGCCACTACATTCCCATAATCCCATAACCTTTTAACCTTTCTCTTGAATACTTTTTATGGGTTGTACGGTCGGCTAAGAAGCCTTCCACATCCTTGTTGATTTGGCGGGTGGTCAATTCTTTCTTGAGAAGCGCCGAGGTTAAAGGTTGTGATGAGGTCCTTTAGTATGGGTTGCAGCCCTTGATACTTTAGCACCTTTGAGTTGATTCAGCCTTCCAAGAGGAACGCTGCGCTCAGTAAGGAAGACGATCTTATTAAAGGCAGAGTAACGGTTCAAGTCGACTTCCTTACCAGGTACTTATTATTTCATTGTTATTGTGGATAACTGATTATATGAAATACGGGATACTTAGCTATCCTTTAGTCTTGTACACTGGTTTTTCACCCACCCCCCTGGGTGTGAATCAGCTACATGATTATCGGGTAAGTTTAATATTGAAAAATGTTATTTTCATTAGTAAAATAAATTTTTGAATATACTTACCCGATAATCATGATTTAATTGACCCACCCTTCCTCCCCATAGAGAACCAGTGGACCGAGGAAAAAGTGAGGTGGCGATAACAACAAGTACTGTAGTACCTGGCCACAGGTGGCGCTTGTGAGTACACCCCCTTCTAGTATAGTGATAGCTGGCGTATCCCTCCCGTAGAATTCTGTCGGGCAACGGAGTTGACAGCTACATGATTATCGGGTAAGTATATTCAAAAATTTATTTTACTAATGAAAATAACATGTTATTGACAATGTCAGCTTGACAAATATGGGTGTTGTGTCTTTGTAGGGCATGATTCTTTATAGCCCCTTGCTGTGCGTGGCAAGAAATTCTCTTGGAAAGAAGCATAGTTGTCATGCCAATATAATTACCGGGACAACCACAGATAGGGCATTGATATGCATATACAACATTCGTCTTCTTTAAGAAATCCTGCTCTGGGGGCGCTGGGTTATTCCTCATAATAAGGCTTTTCATCTTGGCCGTTTGGTAATATATAGTGAAGTCCAATTTCTGGGTGTCTTCAGTAGGGAATACATTATTTTTGACAATTTTTTTCATTACCCTCTCGTCTTGCAGGTAATTCGGATGCATATGTCCTTTATAAAATAGCTTGATGTTATTGCTACTGTCGGGTCTCTCGGCGGGGCAGGTTCGTACCACTTGTCTACTGCTTTCCTGACTTCCTTTTGGACATGCTTATTGGAGAATCCATTGTTGACAAGTACTTGGGATATTCTGCCAAGTTCCTTGTGTGTGTCGCACCAGGTGGAACAGTGCGACAGGGCCCTCCTGACGTAAGCCTTGATGGTAGAACTCTTATATCAGGTGGGGCACTCACTGTCTCCATTCAAGCACATGCCTAGGTTTGCGGGTTTGGTATACACTGCACAGGTATTGAGTACAGTATACTGTACATGTATTTAGATTTTCTACAAAATTATTATGATTATCATCATCATCATCATCATCATTATTATTATTATTATTATCATCATCATCATCATCATCATCATCATCATTATTATTGATGTACCATTTGGCTTTGACCTCCTCATGTTATGGTTTACTTATGCACCCATAAATTCATACATTGCATACACCACCTATTGATTTATTGTATGGAATGATTCAGTTATGTCACTTGGTTGGAAATACAGTCTTTGGGTTGGAAATATTTTTGTGACAAGTTCGTGAATGATATACAGTAATGTATTGTGCTTGCTCAAATGCCATGTATTCTTTGGTGTTTATACAAATTATGTATATTAATTGTATACTGTATACCTGCTTATTTGTATAACTTTGTTGAATAGGCTTCCACTGCCTTAGGTTAGAGTTCCCTTGCTTGAGGGTACACTCAGGCACACTAATCCGTATTAATTTCTCTTCCTCTTGTTTTGTTAAAGTTTTTATTGTTTATTTAGAAAATATTCATTTTAATGTTGTTACTGTTCTTGTAACATTTTATGTTTCCTATCCTCATGGGCTATTTTCCCAGTTGGGGCCCCTGTGCTTATAGCATTCTGCCTTTCCAACTAGGGTTGTAGCGTAGCAAGTAATATTATTATTATTATTATTATTATTATTATTATTATTATTATTATTATTATTATTATTACTTGATAAGCTACAACCCTAGTTGGAAAAGCAGGATGCTATAAGCCCAGGGGCTCCAACAAAAAAAATAGTCTAGTAAGGAAGGGAAAAAAAGGAAAATAAAATATTTTAAGGGTAACAACATTAAAATAAATATCTCCTATATAAACCTTAACAAAACAAGAGGAAGAGAAATAATAATAATAATAATAATAATAGTAATAATAATAACAATAATGATAATAATAGTAACAGTAACAATAACAATAAGAAGGACTTCAGGATAGCATTCTGGGCTTTATCCTGGCATGTGGGAGAAATTTTCAACGATCTTATATCATGTAAAAGCTATTACATTTACTGTACTGTACTTACTTCATTGCCTTTCTTCTCGCATACAAGAATTATTTTGTAAAAGTTTGCTGTGACAATTCATGTCATTTTGGTCTAAATTCATAATGGGAATTGATGGTGATATATGAGGAATGTCTCAAGAAGTTTCAAGGTCCCACAGTCACTGTGACATGACTTCTCAGACTAAGTTCCCTAACTCAGAAAAGTCAGATCCCTGAAGAGAAGCATGTCAACGTCTGGCTTCAGTCTCTCGTTGGACTTTGGTTGACCTTGGTAATATCAGAACTAGGAGAAGTTGTTATTAGATTGTGTTCTGTAATTACACCTTTCTTTTATTAAGCAAGAGGAGATGGGGATTTTCAGACGGTATGGCATAGATAGCAGTTCAGATCCACTGAAATGCTAGTCTCTCCCCTTTCCATGGACTTTGCAATTGGGTCCTTGTTCTATTGAAAATAAGGTCTCTCAACCAAAGTTATTGGAGATATTAAGGACAAAACCTTTCATTATTTCCTCCCTACCCGTGTTATATGTCTTTATAGTACCCTCAGTGGAGATTATGGCATACTATTTAGTAATTGGCTTTGCCAGCTTCATAGCCCCTCAGCCTGTCCTTGGATGATCTGTGGGTAGATGCAAGATGATGTGGGGTCACAGTGTGAGATAATTGGGGGATGTGGGTGTAGGGCCAGTGTGGTGTGGGAGTATGATGTTTTATGATTTGAATACCAAAATTCCCTGTTTAGATTGGAAAGCATTTTGTTATTAAAGTATGCGTAATAATCTCTGTTAGTTGTCTTGCTGTTGCTATAATTTAGATGAAGAGATTGTGGTAGAAATTTTTTTGGGATTTTATCAGACTTTTTGTGCCCTAGAGATTGTGTTAAAACACTTCTTTGAATTTTATCATCCTTTCTGTGCTTAAGAGATAGATTGGCAAAATCAGGTAATCAATATTTCATAGAGACTGACCTTATATGCATATGATCAGCACCCAAGCCCCATCTCCACCCAAGCTAGGATGGGGGAGGGCCAGGCATAGGCCCTATAGGCTCACCCAAACTCCCCATCCTTAGCTCACAAGGATGGCGAAGTTGCAGCGATCAAAGAAACTAAGGAGTTTGAGGGGGACTCCAACCTCAGTCTGGCGTTCACCAGTCAGGGACATTATCACATCAGTCACCACAACCATCAAATAAAACAGAAAAAGGATTATATGTCTAATTTAACACATTACACATTAACAAGACATACAAATTTCCCTACTGTTTCCTTCAGTTCATAGAAAATAGACTAACTAAGAGGTCCAGATACAGTGTGTTACAAATTAGACATTTTACATTGTACAGTTCTTGTATAATATTTCACCTTAATCCATAGTAAACTAAACTGCTGTATTTGATATTACTGAATATACAGTAGATGTCATGAAAACTGAAGTCTTTTGGTGACTCACTTTTTTGGCTAAAAGATTGAGTTTAAGACCCTAGTGATTGATGAGCTTGTGAAGTATTAAATGTTTTTGCCGTTGTAGGAATAGTTAAAAAACTTAAGTCAATCGTCTATCAAAGGGGGTGTTTCATTCCCTTCCACTTCATTCGTTCAACTCTAACACCAGATTTGGCGGCATAAAGCAGCTCCCAAAAGCTTCCCTATCTGTATTCTTTGAAGCGTCCTTCAGTACTCTCATACACAAAAAGATTTTGTGTATTTCTTGTGATGATCCTACTATTTCAATCAAAATCTAATTGATAGGTTGTCATGTGATTGTATGTATCATCATCATCATCATTTCAGCCTTCAAAAGTCCTTTGTTGGATGTAGGCCTTCCCCAGGTTCCTCCACAGACTTCTATCCCAAGCTATTCTGTGCCACTGTTGCTTATGTTGGTCTAAGTCATCTCGCCAGCGGGTTTTTTGTCTTCCTCGGTTTCTTGTGTATCCTCGGGGTGTCCAGAAGGTTGTTCGTGATGTCCATCTGTTGTCTGTCATCCTGGCAATGTGCCCCGCACAGTTCCATTTGAGCTTGCTAATGGTTTCAAGGATATCCATTACTTTAGTTTTTTTATGTATCCATTTAGCTGTTTTTCTATCCTTCCATGTTAGATTTAGCATAATTCTCTCATGTGCCCTCTGCATTGTTCGTAATTTAAGGGAAAGCTTTTTTGTTAGATTTCAAGTTTCGGCCCCTTAGGTGACAGTGGGGAGGATACACTGATCATAGACTTTCCATTTTAAGATGATAGGAATCTTCTTATTTTTTAACACTGTACTGGCTCTTCCAAACGCTTGCCAACCGAGGGTTATTCTTCTTTTTATTTCGCTCTCTTTACAGGCATCATGTAGAGAGATTCATTTGATGGTTTTCAATTTCAAGTGTGTCATCTGCATTTTCAGTATATTTATTGCTCATGACTTTGGTCTTTTGGAAGTTCATGTGGAGGCCAATTGATTTGCTTGCTTCATTTAGCTCGGTGAGCATATGTTGAAGCTCTTCTTTGGTGTGAGCAATGATAATGATGTCATCAGCAAATCTTAGGTGACTTAGATATTCTCCATCTATTTTTATTCCTTTTTCTTGCCAGTTGAGTTGGCGGAAAGCTCTCTCTAGGCAGGCAGTAAACAGTTTGGGTGAGCTAGTGTCACATTGTCTGACTCCTCTCTTGAGTTGGAATGGTTCAGAGTCCTTGTGGAGGCGAATAAATGATGTTGCATGGTCATAGATGTGACAGAGTACATAGATGTAAACTGAGTCAACTCCCTGTTCTTCCAGTGCTGACATGACCTCCTCAGTTTCAACCGAGTCAAATGCTTTGGTGTAATCTACAAGTGCTACTACTAGTGGTATCTTATATTCATTTGTTTTCTCAATGATTTGGTTTACTGTTTGTAGATGGTCAATTGGGTAGTAGCCTCTTCTAAAGCCCGCTTGTTCCATTGGCTGATTTTCATCAAGCTTTCCTACAATTCGGTGGTGATAACTTTGGTGAAAATTTTATAAATAACATTGAGGAGGCTTATTGGCTGTTGGTTGTTCATGTCCCTGTTCATGTATGTATACTGCACAGTAAAGTCTTCTTCTCTTATAACTGTAGCATACTGTGGCCTATCTTATTTTTCCTGTACTGCATAGTTGTCCCACAGGGGTAATGGTATTGTAGTAATCATGCCACTGCATTTGCTTTAGCTTCTTGTAAGCACTGAATCTAATTAAGCTACTTGACCCAGGACTGAGGACAGATTTTCAGTCATTCATATTTCTCCTCTTGGATCTTGAAACTGTGAGTCTCTGCCTGCAGTTCTAGTTGTGCAAAGTTAATTAGGAACTTTATAATCATCTCACTAGATTCTTAGGTGTTGTCTGGACTCGAATGCTTGTTTCTTGCCTGTGACATTCTGTCTCCCTTAAGAGAGTACATAATGTAGGTTCTGTGTTGTGGATTAAACCAATCACTTTTTTACTATTTTTACCCCAAACTGTAAAAACATTAACGCTGATCACGCTCACCATAAAAGTTGCTTATCTTGAGGTCTCGTCCTGCCGCATCAATGCCCTAATGTTGAAGGTGTTTTTACTGAAATAACCATAATATAAGTATCTTTATCCAGTGCTTTTGCAAGTATCACATATATTCTTACCTGTTACAATTCGATAATGGGAAATCATACTCAACAATATCCTCCTCTTTTTGAGAGGGGAGATTCTGTCTCTGTCATCGCTTCTACTAGCTGGAGCCTTTATGCTTACCATATGTGCTTCCCAACTTTAGTCTGTACACAACCTACTGCCCATGGACTGAGGTTTCCTTAAGTTTATTATCCAATTAGGATTTTAATTTTTCCTTTTGGGATTTTTATTAGGAGTGCAGTACTTGTAATATTAATTTAGAATTAAAAGCTCAAGATAGAGAAGATGGGCAAAATATAACCGAGGCCCTTGCATCAATAGGTGTATGAGGAGATGATGATGATGATGAGTGTATGATCATAATGTGTTTTAGCATCCTCATATGGGATATACACACACACACACACACACACACACACACACACACACACACACACACACCAGTATAGAACCTCTCCATTAGAATTATATAAAGTGTACAGTACTGTATATCTTGTTCAATATATTTAGTTATTGCTAACACAGAATTATCTTCTTGTGAGTAGAGTTCCTTGACTTGATGTACAGTACTGTACTTGACCTTATACATATGTACATTATGTATATGTCCATTTAAAGCAAATTTATTTTTGTTATGACTATTGATGTTAGTCTCCTTTCACACCAAACATTTAACATTTTTTTTTTGTACAGGCCTTTTAAAACCCTTGTGCTTTTCTGCCTATAGAGTTGCAGCATTACTTATAATGATATAAACTATGGTAGTAATGATGATGATTTCTATACTAACACATTCTGATTACTTTGATGGTTCCTTCACTCTAGTATCCTTCATGAGGAGATGAAGACCTCGGCTTTGTCCGGAGCAGTAGGGGATATACCAGATTTGTTGGAGGAGAAGGTTCCTGGAGTGGACAAAGTCTCTCCGTATCTGGTTGTATATAGTATGTACATTCTCCACGCGTAACATAGAACATTTATGGTGCGCATTGATTTGATCGTTATGGATTCAAGTAGAGTTAGGTACGTTCGTTCCACAACTTTTAGAAAGTCGTCTAAATTCTGATCATGCTCCTCTTGTGTAGTTCTAGCAATTGTGATATTGTCAAGATAAGGAAAAGGACCTTGCAAGTCATCTTTCTTTCTTTACTAATTTGTCCATTGCTTGGTGGAAAGGAGTGGGCCATTTGTTACTCCAAAAGGAATCCTTTAGAAGTGATACAGAACAACAATTGCCTCAAAAGCAGTGTACCTCATGTCTGACTCTTTAATTGGTATCTGGTGGTATTATTATTATTATTATTGTTATTGTTGTTTTTATTATTATTATCATTATTATTATTATTATCATTATCATTATTATTATTATTATTATTACTACTACTACTACTTGCTAGTTGGAAAAGCAGGACGCTATAAGCCCATGGGCTACAACAGGGAAAATACCGCAGTGCAGAAAGAAAATAATGAAATTTACTTGAGAAGTTTAAGAACAATAATAACATTAAAATAGATCTTTCTTTCATTTATAAACTATGAAATCTTCAAAATAACAAGAGGAAGAGAATAAAGAGCGAATAGTATGTCCAATTGTACCCTCAAGCAAGAGATCTCTAACTCGAAGACAGTAGAAGACCATGGTACCGAGGCTATGGCACCACCCAAGACTAGCCAGCTCAGTATACTGGTTGATTGTCTGTAAATAGTCATCACACACATCCACATCTTATGCTGATCACTTGGGTTTTCCGCAACTACAACTTTGGCTCCCCATAAAGATGGAGTAGCTTATTTACTTCCATTGCTATAAAGTCTTATTATTGTTGCTGTAATGCCTGGACTTGGTAGCAATCGGTCGGCAAGTAGGTCATAAACTATGAAAGTGTGAAGGCTCCTCTAGTGCTGTAGCTGTAAGAACACAATACTTATTACAGTACTGCTTTTCAAAGTTAATCCATATTTATGCCCACTTAATTCCATTGTTACACTTGGGTGCTGTCTCTGAAAATATAGCCCAAGAATTACCGTATGTCTGCGCACAGGTCCCTCGGCGCACAAAGATGTGCGTCAGGATAAGATTGATTATCGAGTCCAAGCTCGAGGTTGGCCACAGCATGTCCAGGAGGACTAGTACTAGAAAGATTTTTAAGCCATACTGACCCCCTTACTATCTGGATGCACTTTCTGTTCTAATTCTTGAGCAACTTCTCAATTGTATATATATAGTATGTCAGTACTGCATGAAGCTATTAGGGCACTCAACTTCCTACCTCTGATTGTTACTACAGTTGCATTCTGTGAAAGTCCTTTAGGGACATTAGTCACCGTAGACATAATATGAGAATTAAGCACTGTTGCTATGGACACTTTTGTGGATTTAGACTGACAAACACAAGAAAAATGTCCCTTCCTAGAACATTTATGAGAGGTAACTTCATATGCAGGGCACGTACTTCTAGCATGATAAGGTCCTTCCCAAAAGTAGCATTTATTCGTACATTGTAGGTAGCGGAAACTGCCGACCTCTCAGAAGCGTCAGGCGAGCTTTTCATAGCATCCCCTTCGGACGACTTTAGGTTTACCACTGCAGTGGAGTGACAAATTTCAGCTATGTGGATTCTGAGGGGTAACAGTAACAACAGTGTGTGCAGTCAGAGAAGTTTAGGCTTCATCATTCTTCTTTGCAAGGTCCAAGGAATCATCTTGATTGCAGGTACTTTGCGAGTCAAGAATTTTGTTCTTCAGGAGGCATTAGCATATGTGAACTAAAGAGAGACCATTGATGAAGGCATCTCAAATTAGTTCTTCATATTACTGATCAGCACTGACAGCCATTAGATTACAGTCTTTGTTTATCTTCCTTATTTCTCTGAAGAATTCATCAAGTGATTCACCTGGCTTCTGTTGGTTTCTTGAAAGTTAATGCCAGGCAAAAATTTCATTGGGTGTTTTCACATAGTTTTTTTTATTGATTTTTCTTAGCCTTTCATTTGACAATTGTAAGGTTTTCACATCACACTTAGTCTAATTCATTTACTTTTTATACATTACTGCAGTTCATCATTTAATGTTAACATTAAACTTTTACACTATTCTGGTCCCATTTTCTCTCAACAGATTATCACCTACTGTATTCTGTTAGATACCTTGACTGGTTATTCATCTTGCTTTTGCAAGTAACATGTCATTCCTGATAGTTCTATTGCTTTTCCCTTTTGTTTCTTCTGAGCTGTCGTTCTATATTGGTTCGTTTTGCAATGTCAGCATCCATCAAATTGTATTTATCATATGTCTTCTCCATTTCTCCTTTTTGTTAATGCAGCATCATTCAAATCATATTTTTTGTCTTTTAGTGGTTTTAACATTCTTTCCCTATGCTTACCAAATCTCACTCTTTGTTTCTGTCATGTGGCTTCTTATTCTACCTGCTGACCACCTTCAAATTCCTTGATTGTTCTCTGCTAGAGCTTGAAGTATCCTCTGTATTTAATATGCCTTTTAAAAGTTGCTCATGAATGGCAGAGGCAAGGGACAGGACAGTTTCCTAGATAATGGCCATATATACATACGATCAGTGTCAAAGCTGCTTCTCAATCAAGTAAGACCAGGGGAACCAGTTAATGGTTGCTGGTGGTTTGACAGTTACATCAATAGGCTTTCCCAAACCATTCCCCATCCTTTGCTCACAAGGATGGGGAGGTTGTAGACACTACTAGAAACTGTAGAGCTTGAGTGGGTCTGCCCTTTTTGGTGTTTCCCAGACTCTTATCATAGCAACTTTCAATAAACTTTTTGCATACATACACATATACCAAAGGCACTTCCCCCAATTTTGGGGGGTAGCCGACATCAACAAGAAACAAAACAAAAAAGGGGACCTCTACTCTCTACGTTCCTCCAGCCTAACCAGGGACTCAGCCGAGTGGTTAACTTTTTCAGTCCCTTTTCTTTCCTTATTCCTGTAGTAATCCCTTCGTTATCTTCTTTTCCTCTTTCAGCACTGGACCACTGACTGTTTATTTCATAGTGATTGATTCTTGTGTGGGGGGATAGAAAATTCACTCACTTAATAGTCCTAAATCTTATGACTCAGTAAACTACAGAAATGTCTTTCATGTGATGTAAATTCTAGCAAGCAAACTAGCAAGATTAGCTGTTGTTAGTATTCTTCATGATTGATTAGAGTTCTTCCTCTTTGCAGCCTGTGCTGTGTGTCTGCTCAGTGAAAAGAACCCGTACATTCTAGACCACATTGTTGAGATAGGCTAGATCTTGTGTGATTGCAGTGCACAGAGTCCCAAAGTTTACCTTGCATGAATACTGTACAGTCAGTGTTTTACAGTACTGCTAAGCATGTAGTTGGCTGCAATACAATACACAGCACAGTACTTAAAGTAAAAATATACAGCCTTATATAGACAGCTTTCTTGGCATTCATTGTGGGTGTGCTGTGCAGTGTGATGATGGAGCATAATGTGTTATGATTTGAATGTGGGATTTTATCTCTGTGTTTTTCTCTTCTGTAAGTCATTGTTAGCAATTTGTGAGGTTGTACTCCTTTCTATATCCTGTAACCCCAAAATTCATTAGGTAGTAGGTTGGCCAGGGCACCAGCCAGCCTTTGAGATACTACCGCTAGAAAATTATGTGGTCCTTTGACTGGCCAAACAGTACTATATTGGATCCTTCTCTCTGGTTACGGTTCACTTTCCCTTTGCCTATACATACACTGAATAGTCTGGCATATTCTTTGCAGATTCTCTTCTGTCTTCATACCCCTGACAACACTGAGATTACCAAACAATTCGTCTTCACTCGAGGGGTTAACTACGGCACTATTGTTCTCTAGATTTGGGTAGTGCCATAGCCTCTGTACCATGGTCTTCCACTGTCTTGGGTTAGAGTTCTCTTGCTTGAGGGTACACTCAGGCTCACTATTCCATCTAATTTCTCTTGTTTTGTTGAAGTTCTTGTAGTATATATAGGAAATATTTATTTTGATGTTGTTACTGTTCTTAGAATATTTTATTTTTCCTTGTTCCTTAACTCACTGGGCTATTTTCCCTGTTGGAGCCCTTGGGCTTTTAGCATCCTGTTTTTCTAACTAGGGTTGTACCTTAGCAGTAATAATAATAATAATAATAATCATCATCATCAGTTGAACTTTTGAAGTTCAAACTTGCAGTGAATGTTTTTATATTGAACAGGCTGACATTTTAATGGTATTACCGTTCTTAAAATATGTTGTTTTAATTGTTCATTACTACTCTTGTTGTTTATTTCCTTTCCTCACTGGGCTGTTTTTCCTTGTAGGAGCCCTTGGGCTTATAGCATCCTGCTTTTCCAACTAGGGTTGTAGCTTAGCTAGAAATTATAATAATAATAATAATTTAGTATTTGTGTGAATAGGATCGTGATTAGTTTGTTTTTTTTAAAAGGAGCCACCCACTGTTACTAGCCATTGCAGTTGGGAATACATACACAGATATATATTGTATTGTGCATATAGTTATGCTTGTGTCTGTATGAATACATACACATACTTGAATGTGTATATACAGTATGCATATATATGAATGTTTTTATGCATTTATATGTACACATACATACACACACTATATATATATATATATATATATATATATATATATATATATATATATATGTATGTATGTATGTATAAATGTATATATATTATATACATATAAATAGTGTGTGTTTGTATGTGTGTATGTATGTATGTATGTTTGCACACATAGGCCTACCTCTGTCAACCATCTGAAAATATTGTATAAAACGGCGTAGTATTTGCTATAAAGCCAATATGCTCTAATAACATTTAGTATAATTTAATTATAATTGATATCAGAAAGGGCAAATGAAGAAAAATATCTATACTTTTCATAGATTAGATTGAAATTTGATGTTCAAGAATCTGAGTTTCTCGACTGATCTTCACAGAGAGAGAGAGAGAGAGAGAGAGAGAGAGAGAGAGAGAGAGAGAGAGAGAGAGAGAGAGAGAGAGAGAGAGGGGGGGAATATTTGTCAAGGTCGCCGGAACTGCTAGGGAGGTTGAACTCCGTTATGAATATTGATTCACTTCTTTACGTATGATAATAATTCATTTTACATTATCTGCGTTGATAATATTTGATCTTGTTTAACATATATTTCGTTGTAATGAGGAAAAATGGTCATTTTTGAAGAATAAAATGACATTTTAAAACATTAAAAAGGACCATCGGCCTAAAGCTTCCTCCTGTCTGCTGGAGGTGATGACGTCATAATTTTGTTTCGTTTTTGTCGTAATATTAGGCTTACTGAGCTAATTAAGGGTGATATTATAATTAAATTAGTATTAATGGTTATATTAATTATTATAACGAGTTTGTGTAGTGTTTATTTCCTATTATTAGAGATGTACATTTCGTAAATCGTATGATTTCTATCTTCTATTTATTTGTATCTATGTTCTAATATTTACGATACCGAGAAATCGATTTGCTATCGTAAAAACGGCCATAATTCTTATATGCAAGCTTTTTAATATACTTTATTCATAGGATTAATGTATATAAGTATTGCGTATGCTCATTCTATGAAGAATATGCCGGTATAATAGAAATTAAATTGATAAATGAGTAAAATTAGCGGACTTTTCGTCCGAAGCTGGTTCGATATCGGACATTGGCGATCGTCAACTCAATGTAATTTGGCTTCTATTATACCGGCCTTATGCCTTCAATATTGTGAATAAGGCTTATATATATGGATTCCTGCCATGAAAAAACCTATTTTAGGAAGGAGAAATATGAAAATTAATGCCGATTTTATTTAAAATGATGACTCAAAGTTTCGAGGCGAAGTGATGTGGCATATTCTTTAAAACGGCTCATAAATATAGCAGATCTACTTATGAAAATCCCTGCTTCATAATCAAATATTTTTTATCATATTGAATTAGTTATGATAAACATTCCATAAAAATACATTAACCTGTTTTATCAACAAGGTAATATGATAAAATGATTATTACTTACAAAATAATAGCATTGGTTCAAGATTTAATTACCATAATATGTATTATTATTATTATTATTATTATTGTTATTATTATTACTGTATTATTATTATTATTATTATTATTATTATTATTATTATTAGCCAAGCTACTGCTCTTTATATATATATATATATATATATATATATATATATATATATATATATATATATATATATATATATAATCTTGTTTCTCAAATCTTGATGATTGCTTTAAAACTCATTTCCATTTAGAAACTTTACATTAATGGTGTTTTCATATTACAATCAGTTTTTTAGATGCGTTTTCTTCCCACTTAGTAATTTGCCATCACTTTCAGTCAAATATTATTTCTCAAATCATGTACAGTATTTTATATATTTCCATATTTTTTTACCTTCCTTACTGGGCTATTTTCCCTCTTGGAGTCCTTGGGCTTAATGCATTCTGCTTTTCCAACTAGAGTTGTAGCTTAGCTAGTAATAATGATAATAATAATAATAATAATAACAATGATAATATTTTAATGATAATAATAATAATATTTTAATAAGCTTTCATACCAAAACAAAAAGTTATGTACATATATTATTATCCCTATGAAACGTACTGTATCTAAATCATCAGCATTCCTTTCATAGTACCATGTACAGTACGTTGAATATCCTTTACTTTTCTCTCATATTTTCTCAAAATTTTAATTAATTTTCTGAGATAATGAATTTTTCTATTAATTAATTTATACCGTGTATGACTTTGTATGAATTTGTTTCCCTAGATTGATTGCATTCCTGCTGTTTCAAATTGCAACATATGTTTTTCTCCTACTCTCTGTATCTCTGGTTATCAGTGTTTTACAGTTTTGATTACAAAATTAGTAATTACTACCTAGAGAGTTATGGGGTCCTGTGACTGGCCAGACAGTACTGAATTGGATCCTTCTCTCTGGTTACGGTTCATTTTCACTTTGCCTACACATACGCCGAATAGTCTGGCATATTCTTTACAGATTCTCCTCTGTACTTATACACCTGACAACACTGAGATTACCAAACAGTTCTTCTTCACCCAAGTGGTTAACTATTGTACTCTAATTTTTCAGTGGATACTTTCCTCTTGATAAGGGTGGAAGAGACTCTTTAGCTATGGTAAGCAGCTCTTCTAGGAGAAGGACACTCCAAAATCAAACCATTGTTCTCTAGTATTGGATAGTGCCATAGCCTCTGTACCATGGTCTTCCACTGTCTTGGGTTAGAGTTCTCTTGCTTGAGGGTACATTCGGGCATACTATTCTATCTCGTTTCTCTTTCTCTTATTTTGTTTAAGTTTTTATAGTTTATATAGGAAATATTTATTTAGATGTTGTTACTGTTCTTAAAATATTTTATTTTTCCTTGTTTCCTTTCCTCACTGGGCTATTTTCCCTGTTGGGGCCCCTGGGCTTATAGCATCCTGCTTTGCCAGCTAGGGTTGTAGCTTAGCAAGTAAAAATAATAATAATAATAATAATAATAATAGGTCTAACTTTGATTGATTTGGCTTTTATTGAAGGAATTATTTTAAGTTTCTTTTGGTTGGTAGGTTGGTAATGTTGTCTAAAGTGATGAATGACTATTTGATAATATTTTCTGTCATTATTCAGGGATGTGATATCTTCTATAAACATTTTAATGATGGTTAATTGGGTGATTTTACTTTTAGTATTATGGGTTTTTATTTATTGTGTTTCCAAAGGAATAACTATAGAAAGATAGGACAATGAATTAAGTCAAGACTGAATTTCACTGTACCATCAGTAGGTTTCTTTCCCTTCACTGGACATTTGTTCCAAATCAAGGGTATGTGCTGGTATATTATTATTATTATTAATTGCTAAGCTACAACCCTAGTTGGAAAAGCAGAATGCTATAAGCCCAGAGGCTCCAACAGGGAAAATAGCCCAGTGAGGAACGGAAACAATGAAGAATATTTTAAGAATAAAATAAATACCTCCTATATTATCTATAAAAACTGTAACAAAACAAGAGGAAGAAAAAAAGAATAGTGTGCCCAAGTGTGCCCTCAAGCAAGAGAACTCTAACCCAAGACAGTAGAGACCATGGTACAGAGGCTATGGCACTACCCAAGACGAGAGAACAATGGTTTGATTTTGGACTGTCCTTCTCCTAAAAGAGCTGCTTACCATAGCTAAAGAGTCCCTTCTATCCTTATAAAGGTTAAAGGTGTATGGTTTCAGTTCCAGTTTTATCAGATTAGGTGTTCACCAGAACGTCAGCCAGGCAAGCCCAATCCCCATTGTGGTGCTCAACCACAGCAGTGACCTCCTCCGTAATCAGCTTAAACTCACGGTCCTTGGCGGGGATCGATCTGCTGCCATGCGAATGGAAGGCAAACACATCCCCAATATACTATAGTCAATTTTTTTAGTGTGGTAGATTTGCACAGACTCGCATGGGTGCCCTTTTAGCTCGGGAAAGTTTCCCGATCACTGATTGGTTGGACAAGATAATTCTAACCAATCAGAATGCAGGAAACTTTTCCGAGCCTAAAGGGCACCCCTGCGAGTCCGTGCAAATGCGCCTCATTAAAAAAATTGGGTATAGTCAGGAGCCTTGTATTGTATTAATGCTGTTTAACAAATATTCTAGTGTTATACTGACCCAAGTTATGAACACATCAGGTCATACTGATTACTAGGTCACTGCCATTCTGGTCTCACAGTCTTGCTTAGGCTACTATTTTCTATTGAAATTGTCCATATATAAGTCCAGATGCACATCTATCTATACTGTACATTTACAGACAGTCGATTCCATGGTTGTATTGGTTGCCCTACATATCTGTTTTACGTTGTTAATAATTTATATGTGACATACTGTATTTATTTTGACGTTACTGGTTTTAGAATGATTTATTGTTAATTTGTTCTCATCATTTATTTATTTCCTTATTTCCTTTCCTCACTGGGCTATTTTTCCCTGTTGGAGCCCTTGAGCTTATAGCATCTTGCTTTTCCAACTAGGGTTGTAGCTTGGCTAGTAATAATAATAATAATAATAATAATAATAATACTTTGGGATAGATATATTCATTGTGGTTATGGAATCCATTCTGGTCCCTTTTTCTCTGATCCCCATAGTTCAATCTGATGTTCAGGAAAAGGAAATTTAATGAATAAGAAGAACGATTAGGATATACTGTATGGTAGATTGCTTCAAGGATCCATAACAGTTGGAAGAGCAAATTAGATTAATTCTAAATTGTTTTACATATAAATTTCTGTATTTTTCTAGTGTTTTTTAACATTTTGTTGGGTGTTCTCTTCCTTGATTTTAATGTGTGCTAAATAGATTAAGTAGTCTATGTTACACTGCTTTATGACTTTATTTGGATAATTAGGAGATTAGTTCATTTGACATGAATTTGTAAACATAGTTTGCTGTATTAAAGGCATCAGTTTGTCTCCATAAGAATCATCATATACAGGATACTGTATTTGTTATGTCTATATAGTATGATGCAGTATAATTGGTCACTATGCTAAGGTGCGCCTATCAAAGTAAAGTGCATAGTGGCCACTTTCCTCTTGGTAAGGGTAGAAGAGACTTTAGCTATGGTAAGCAGCTCTTCTAGGAGAAGGACACTCCAAAATCAAACCCTTGTTCTCTAGTCTTGGGTAGTGCCATAGCCTCTGTACCATGGTCTTCCACTGTCTTGGGTTAGAGTTCTCTTGCTTGAGGGTACACTCGGGTATACTATTCTATCTAATTTCTCTTCCTTTGGTTTTGTTAAAGTTTATATAGTTTATATAGGAGATATTTATTTTAATGATGTTACTCTTCTTTAAATATTTTATTTTTCCCCTTTTCCTTTCCTCACTGGGCTATTTTCCCTGTTGGAGCCCCTGGGCTTATAGCATCCTGCTTTTCCAACTAGGGTTGTAGCTTAGCCAGTAATAATAATAATAATAATAATAATAATAATAATAATAATACTGGGTTCTCCTTTACAGCTTAGTCTTGTAAGAAATTTTCTCCACTCTTTCCTACCTTGTGATCTGTATAAAGATTCTTGTATATGTTTAAAGACAGATTGGAATCCAGGGTCACTTGAGTTCCACGACCATTGGATGAAATCAGTCTTTGTGCATATACATGATACAATCTTGTCATTTTCTCCTGGCTTAAAAGCTTCATTCTTTTGTTATGGTAGTGGAAATAGCACTGGAAAATTGGTCCTTGATTATAGTGTACAGAAGTTTGTTATAAATTTTTCTATCTTCTATGTATCTTCAATAGTTGGAAGAACACATAAAAAATAACCTTTGGAGTAATATTGAAGAGCTTTGCATTTCATTCTGTTATTTTTTTACATTTTTCTGGGTCTCAAGGTTATAGTATACACCTTTTTTGGGTTTATATATGTATATAAATGTATATAATTTGTTTATATTGAAATGTTTTCTGCTATTTGGGGATGATTAGGTAAAGTACAGTAGTATAACTTTCTTATACAGTCGTAAACTTTGTATGGTGTTCTAAGCAGCTTGTTTCACTATAAAATATCTGTACATATGCCAGTGGAAAAAAGGTGGCTATAACTTCTGTATCTAATGTAACAGTTAGTAACTTTGCTAGGATGTGTTTATTATAGCAAAGTGCAGAGTTACTGGGTGTTTCATTACAAGGTTAGACACACAGGGAATTCTCATCTCTTCCATCTTATGGATTTTTATTTAGATTCTTAGCACAGCCTCTCAGATATTGAGGGCCTTTTCATTTGCCAAACTGCTTGTGGTATTAAGTGTAATATTTCTACAGATATCCTAATCACTCGGTTTGTTTTATAATCTGATTGGCTTAGAAAGTTGGGTTTAATTTGGAGGTGCAATATGTGGTTGTTCATTCTCTTAGAAAACATATACAGGGGTAGTTGACACAAAATTCATTTGAATAATTGAAATAAAAGTGACAGTGGTACCTCAAATATTATTAAGAATATAGTACAAGTACATGTATGTACAATACAGCCTACTGTATTGATATTATTCTTGAAATAAGGATTCTTTTTAGTGACAAACTTTATAGTAAATTCTATACTCTTTACTTTGACTTCATGATATCACACATTATGCCTGATATACTGCACATGATACTTTCTCCATACATAAGTTTGACTTAATCTCAGCCTTAGCTCATGTACAGTACAGTATATCAGTTACAAATTCTCATTTACCAAGTAAATCATAAGAACCTATCTAAATACAACCAGGCTAATTGCAGAAATTGAAGCATTCCTTAACTATGTCGAGTTGAAGGACCTCAATGTGTGCTGGTGGTAACTTCCTTCATTTCTCTGGTACTGCCTGATAACTCAGTGTTTAAGTATGGTTCATGCCCACACTGCCAAAGTTTGGACAACTGCTTTAGAGATCTTTTTATTGTAGTGATTCTTCAGAGATTGTTGAAGTTGACTTATAATTGAAGACACTTGTGGAAAGTTGCAATGCAAATTTTATGGTACAATTCACAGGCAGAATCACCATACTGTGCTAGCAAGCAAATTTTTATAAGATATACAGTACTCATACTTAAGTAAGAGAGATTGCATGTAAACTAGTGCTGTTTTCCTAGTTTGAACATAGACTATTAGTCCTTTATGTATTAGAACAAGTATTCTGTTTATTATTTCTCTCTGATAAATTCCCAAACTCTTCAACTAGATAAGATGTATCTATACATCACTTATACTATGAGAACAGGTATTTTATTTTGATATTTCTCAGATAATTTCCCAAAACTCTTCAACTGGATTAGATGTTGAAGGTGTAGGGGCCTTTTCTACACCTGTTATAACTTGGGTTCTTTTCAGTTATTATTTTCAAGTTCCCATAGACATCTGTGAACATGAATGTCCTGGTTTCTATCATTTTGGCCTCCTGCTTCATCATCAGACTTACATTATCTAGCTGTGTGTGAGTTAGGAAGGATGGCAACTGAATCATCATCCTTTTGATGTACAGTGTGTCAAACATATTTCAGTGTCGTCCCCCTCTCCCCATAGAAGGGCAGTGGCACAATTGATTGATTGGTTATTAGGTACTGGCATTGTAACAGCAATGGTCATTGATGCCAAGCAGTGCCACTAGTGCATCTAAAGCAGGTGCACTATAGGCATTACTTCCAGGTCTTTGCAGCTTCCATTTTGGGCCCCAGCTGTACTCAATTTTTAAGTTTCAACTTTACCTCTGTTCCCAGTTCCTATTTCCAATTTGACTTTTACTTCATATTGCAACTTCAGGGATTTTCTCTAGTAGTGGCACATGGTACTTAATGGCCTCCTTGGCCCCAGTTGTGGGCCATATGGCATAAATTTATAAATCCAATTCATTGTCCAAAAAAAAAAAAAGTTCCTCAGACCTTGTCATGATGTTTGGACCTGGGGATTAGATGTCAGATCTTTTCATTTATGGAAATGTATTATGTATGGTTTGGCCAGAAACTACCCAATTATACTGCAGTCTTGATATATAGTCTTAGAATGTCACATGTACAGTAGACTTTAATCACTTCTAATCAAAGCTTAGAAGTGCTTTAAGTCTCTTCGTCTTGACTTATACTGCCATCAAAGATTTTTATGTCTTGGTTACATATCTGGATATGTTACTAGTGTATGCGACCCGTAAAACATGACGGCTAAATATTCAGATATGCACATACATGCACTCTTCTCTCACCAGGGTATGACTACTCTGTCTCTCCCCACCCTAGGGATGGGAAGAGCTAAGGGGGACTTAAAATACACACAAACATACACACACACACATATATATATATATATATATATATATATATATATATATATATATATATATTGTATATATATAATTGTTTATATATTTAACCAGGCTTATTATTATATAGGGGAGAATTCATACTGTATATTATGTAGTAGTGTCTTTTTTTTCTGCACATTGTTCTAGTAGTTTCGTTCCATGCCATATCGGGCTTTTGTATGGATAAGATATTTTAAATAATCATAATAGTAATTGTGATGTGACTATTTTGAATGTTATGGTTATCAAAAGGAAATAGGAATTTATATACACATTAAAATAATGTTTTCTCTTCTCTTCCATCAGAACTGCCATCATGTGAATGGTAAGTACATGACATTTTTTTTTAGTCTTCTTTGTTACTATAAGTATTTTAACAATATTGTTCTCCATATGAATGACTCGTGGGGAATAAATATGTATAGGTGAGAGCTTTAATACGAATCTCTCTCTCTCTCTCTCTCTCTCTCTCTCTCTCTCTCTCTCTCTCTCTCTCTCTCTCTCCAAATTAGATTTCAACTATATTTCAATTGGGCGCATAAATATTATTAACTGTTTAATACTTGACAATGAAAATAGGTGTAACCTTCGGACTTAACAGCATTCATTAATTAACTTCTCATAATAGGAAGCAAATATAATTAAAATATGATACATTTGAATTCACAAACAAGTTAATGGGTGAAACCTTAACCCAGGTGGCCTATTTGGTAACATCCCTGACTGGTGATCGCCAGTGGGGTTTGAGTCCCGTTCAAATTCGTTAGTTCCTTTGGTCACTGCAAGCTCACCATCCCTGTGAGCTAAGGATGAGGGTTTGGGGGAGCCTATAGGTCTACCTGCTGAACCATCAGCAGCCAGTGCCTGGACCTACATTGTCGTAGCTTGGATGGAGAGGGCTTAGGCGCCTATCATATGTATATATGGTCAGTCTCTAGGGCATTGCCCTGCTTGATAGAGCCATGTCACTGTCCCTTGCTGCTGTCATTCATAAGCGGCCTTTAAACCTTAAAACTCATATACTGTTCTCTACTAATGTCAATCACCTCGTATCTTTAAAGCACTGGGGCCGGATTATTGACACCTGATTTCAATATATGTAGTCCATTGAATCGGTAGAAGTTCAAAAGTTCAAACTTGAAGGAAATGTCTCCTTGTTGAACAGGCTGACATAAGTCTGTTTCTATAGTTTATATATGAACGATCTTTTTTAATGTTGTTAATGTTTTTTTTTTTTTTTTTTTTTTGGGTAGGAAGTATGCAACCGTGAACTGTAGGTTTACATAACTGACAAAAGAATTTGGGACAATACTCGAAAGGTTCCATCCACGAAAATGTGTTCCATTTCATAACATAGGCACAAGAGATATTATATTTTAACTTTTTCGTCATTATTCACAAGTACAAAATGTTCATCCTCAATTGAAAAGACAGATCTGAACCTCTATACAACTTTTTGGTAGTGCCATAGCCTCTGTACCATGGTCTTCCACTGTGTTGGGGTAGAGTTCTCTTGCTTGAGGTTATACTCAGAGACATTATTCTATTTCATATACCTCCGTATTTTTTTTTTATTGAAGTTTTTATAGTTTACATATGAAAGATCTTATGTAATGTCGTTATTCTTAAAATGTTTTATTTTGATTGTTCATTACCTACTTTTCTTGTAGTTTATTTATTTCCTTGTTTCCTTTCCTCACTGGGATATTTGTCCTTGTTGGAGCCCTTGGGATTATAGCATCCTACTTTTCCCGTTAGGGTTGTAGCTTGTCTTGTGATGATAATAAGGGAGACATTTTCTGATTCTAACCTGTTTACTTTGAAGAAATAGATTATGGAAATATCTTCTTCAATTTCGTACGTTACAGAACGATATTGTAAATATATTTCATGAAATCTCTCTCTCTCTCTCTCTCTCTCTCTCTCTCTCTCTCTCTCTCTCTCTCTCTCTCACTCTCTCTCTCTCTCTCCTTAATGTATTTTTATATTGTTCATTACTTCTGTTATAGTTTATTTCCTTATTCAATTTCTTCACTGGGATATTTTTCCTTGATGGGGTCCTTGGGCTTATAGCATCCTGCTTTTCAACTAGGGTTGTAGCTTAGCTAATAATAATAATAATAATAATAATAATAATAATAATAATAATAATAATTAAGGAAAAGAGCTGAAAGTCCTAATAAGAACTCTGAAGGAAGAGTGAAAGTAAGATTAAGTTTGAGAATTAGCGATAAAATCTAGTTTTAACTTAAGCAGAAGAAAGTGTATAAGGAAATAAAGAAATGGAAAAAAAAAACAACAATAAGTATATTAGAAAATAAACGGTAAAAAATAGCTTTTATAACTTGGGTTTCTAAGATTTAGCTACAATGCTGCATGTTAAATTAGCTTAGCTTTAGTGGGGAAAAGTTAAGAAATTAAATCGAAAAAAATATGCTATAAAATAAATATTTCTTACGGTAAGCGCTATATACGAATGGGGAAAAAAGCACGCTATTAGAAGAAGATGATAAGTGCTCTCAGCTAAGAAACAAATGTAAAACATGAAACGGTTTGGCTGCCTGTGAGTCAAGAGTGTCTGTGGTCGGGTAGGGCTGGGGACCTCTTGGCTTGGGGGGACCCCATGGGAGGTAGTTGACTGGTGGCGAGACCCCTGGAGAGGTTGTTGGCTGGTAGGGAGACCCCAGGAGAGGAGGTAGGCTGGTGGGGAAGACCCAGGAGATGTAGTAGGCTGGTAACAGCTCGCGAGGAGAGAGAGAGAGAGAGAGAGAGAGAGAGAGAGAGAGTGTGTGTGTCTGTTATTCGTATTCCCTGGGAGCGAGATATTAGTCAACTCATTGGAGGTTTTACCTCGGAAGTGAATAGATATTGTATATACAGCTTATTAGGTTTATATCCTATTATTTTTCTTGGTTATGGGGAGACTGTATATAGTTTATTAGCTTTATTTCTTGCACTTTAGTTGGATATACAAGTTTTTATAGTTTATATGTGAAAGATCTGTTTTAACGTTACTGTTCTTTTAAATATTTTATTTCAATGGTTCAATTCTTAGTTTATAGTTTGTTTTTTCCTTTTCTCACTGGGTTATTTTTCCCTGTTGGTGGCCCTG